>NC_069501.1:784975001-785097501 GCF_027579735.1 Bombina bombina | reverse complement strand
AATAAATTAACTCTTATTAAATAAATTATTCCTATTTAAAGCTAAATACTTACCTGTAAAATAAACCCTAATATAGCTACAATATAAATTATAATTATATTGTAGCTATTTTAGGATTAATATTTATTTTACAGGCAACTTTGTATTTATTTTAACCAGGTACAATAGCTATTAAATAGTTCATAACTATTTAATAGTTACCTAGTTAAAATAATTACAAAATTACCTGTAAAATAAATCCTAACCTAAGTTACAATTAAACCTAACACTACACTATCATTAAATTAATTAAATACAATACCTACAATTAAATCTAACACTACACTATCAATAAATTAATTAAATACAAATACCTACAAATAAATACAATTAAATAAACTAACTAAAGTACAAAAAATAAAAAAAGCTAAGTTACAAAAAATAAAAAAATATTTACAAACATTAGAAAAATATTACAACAATTTTAAACTAATTACACCTACTCTAAGCCCCCCAAAATAAAAAAATGCCCTACCCTATTCTAAAATTAAAATAGGAAAGTTCTTTTACCTTACCAGCCCTTAAAAGGGCCCTTTGCGGGGCATGCCCCAAAGAATTCAGCTCTTTTGCCTGTAAAAAAAAAAACATACAATACCCCCCCCCAACATTACAACCCACCACCCACATACCCCTAATCTAACCCAAACCCCCCTTAAATAAACCTAACACTAAGCCCCTGAAGATCTCCCTACCTTGTCTTCACGACACCGGGTTCACCGATCGGTCCAGAAGAGCCTCCGAAGTCTTCATCCAAGCCCAAGCGGGGGCTGAAGAGTGACGTCCATCCTCCGGCTGAATTCTTGATCTAAGCGGCGGCTAAAGAATTCCATCTTCGGGCAGAAGTCTTCATCCTATCCGGGCAGAAGAGTAGATCCGGACCGGCAAACATCTTCATCCAAGCCGCATCTTCTATGTTCTTCCATCCGATGACGAGCGGCTCCATCTTCAAGACCTCCAGGCGGATCCATCATCTTCTTCCGACGTCCTAAAACAGAATGAAGGTTCCTTTAAGGGACGTCATCCAAGATGGCGTCCCTCGAATTCCGGTGAACCCGGTGTGGTGAAGACAAGGTAGGGAGATCTTCAGGGGCTTAGTGTTAGGTTTATTTAAGGGGGGTTTGGGTTAGATTAGGGGTATGTGGGTGGTGGGTTGTAATGTTGGGGGGGGTATAGTATGGTTTTTTTTTACAGGCAAAAGAGCTGAATTCTTTGGGGCATGCCCGCAAAGGGCCCTTTTAAGGGCTGGTAAGGTAAAAGAGCTTTTCTATTTAAATTTTCGAATAGGGTAGGGCATTTTTATTTTGGGGGGCTTTGTTTGTTTTTTTTTTTTTGTAACTTAGCTTTTTTTATTTTTTGTACTTTAGTTAGTTTATTTAATTGTATTTATTTGTAGGTATTTGTATTTAATTAATTTATTGATAGCGTAGTGTTAGGTTTAATTGTAGATAATTGTAGGTATTTTATTTAATTTATTTATTGATAGTGTAGTGTTAGGTTTAATTGTAACTTAGGTTAGGATTTATTTTACATGTAATTTTGTAATTATTTTAACTAGGTAGCTATTAAATAGTTATTAACTATTTAATAGCTATTGTACCTGGTTAAAATAATTACAAAGTTGCCTGTAAAATAAATATTAATCCTAAAATAGCTACAATATAATTATAATTTATATTGTAGCTATATTAGGGTTTATTTTACAGGTAAGTATTTAGCTTTAAATAGGAATAATTTATTTAATAAGAGTTAATTTATTTCGTTAGATTTCAATTATATTTAACTTAGGGGGGTGTTAGGGTTAAGGTTAGACTTAGCTTTAGGGGTTAATAAATTTATTAGAGCAGCGGTGAGGTCCGGTCGGCAGATTAGGGGTTAATACTTGAAGTTAGGTGTCGGCGATGTTAGGGAGGGCAGATTAGGGGTTAATACTATTTATTATAGGGTTATTGAGGCGGGAGTGAGGCGGATTAGGGGTTAATAACTTTATTATAGTAGCGGTGAGGTCCGGTCGGCAGATTAGGGGTTAATAAGTGTAGGAAGGTAGCGGCGACGTTGGGGGCGGCAGATTAGGGGTTAATAAATATAATATAGGGGTCGGCGGTGTTAGGGGCAGCAGGTTAGGGGTACATAGGGATAACGTAGGTTGCGGCGGTGTACGGAGCGGCAGATTAGGGGTTAATAATAATATGCAGGGGTCAGCGATAGTGGGGGCGGCAGATTAGGGGTTAATAAATATAATATAGGGGTCGGCGGTGTTAGGGGCAGCAGATTAGGGGTACATAGGGATAACGTAGGTTGCGGCGGTGTACGGAGCGGCAGATTAGGGGTTAATAATAATATGCAGGGGTCAGCGATAGCAGGGGCAGCAGATTAGGGGTTAATAAGTGTAAGGTTAGGGGTGTTTAGACTCGGGGTACATGTTAGGGTGTTAGGTGCAGACATAGGAAGTGTTTCCCCATTGAAAACAATGGGGCTGGGTTAGGAGCTGAACGCTGTTTTTTTGCAGGTGTTAGGTTTTTTTCCAGCTCAAACTGCCCCATTGTTTCCTATGGCAGAATCGTGCACAAGCACGTTTTTTAAGCTGGCCGCGTCCGTGGTATTTAGAGTTGCAGTGGCGGTAAATATGCTATACGCTCCCTTTTTGGAGCCTAACGCAGCCCTTCTGTGAACTCTAAATACCAGCGGTATTTAAAAGGTGCGGGGGGGGAAAAGCCAGCGTTAGATACGCGGGTCGTTACCGACAAAACTCTAAATCTAGCCGTATATCAGCTAAGTCTAATTTTTTTTATAACAAATTAACATCCTTTTTACTACAATTATTTTTCAATAGCCAAACTCCACTCACCATTTCCCTTATACGGAGAGGCAAATCTGGGCTTTAGTCCACAGCCAACAAGGCTAGAAACAGTCATAAAGTTAGTATAAAATGCATTGTTTTGTAGTTGTTATCCGATAAACCCAATTAGGAACAGCCATGTAGAAGGGTTAGCCTTGAGAAGTCAACAGGGTGCATTTCATGTTTTGACTTAGAAGTTGCTCAATATTCAGAAATAATTACAAGAAATGAGGGCAAAATAAATAATAAAAAACTATTGCAAAGTTGTTTCATTATACATAACTAAACATTTTATATTGCAATCTTAAAGTGTTTACTGTCCCTTTAAGTTACAGTACGTCTAATTTTTAAACAGGTTTCCTCCCGTTGCGTTATGGATACCAACATTATGGATCTTAACATAATTATTATTATTTTTTTCAACATACTTGGATAAAATCTAAAAAATGTATTTAAAAAAAAAATAAAAAAAAATCAACAAATCGATAAGAGGATCCAAGAGAAAATATCTACATGCACTTCTGTGACAGACTGCTCACAGTACCTGATTACATTCAGTTATTGGCCTGAGCGTACTGTCTGTGAATGTGCTTGGGGTCTAATTCACTCAAGTCTTGTGTAAACAGCATTTTTCAGTCAGTGTCAAGTACAGCCTGCAGCTGAATCACAATTCATTTCATTTTCTAACGCTCGATTAGTGTGCTATGGGGTAGCCATTTTCCAGTTCAGAGTAAATGGGATCATCTTTCAAACAGATACGCTCCTTTGTTTTTAAACCACATTTGTAGTTCTGCTTAGTACAATCCTGTCAGGTTTGTTAGGCTACCTAAGTGAACAGTTTTCATACCCAAACCGTTTCTTTAAAAAATAAAACTTATTTGAGAAAAGAAAGTACCAGGGAATGTATAAAATAATTTGTGACCGATGTGGGTATATAATTGTAGAAAGTAATATGACAAAAGGAAAAGTGTACACCAGGTAGGGATAGGCAAATGTTTCTAAAAATTCGAAATTTAAAGGGACACTGAACCCAATTTTTTTCTTTCGTGATTCAGATAGAGCATGCAATTTTAAGCAACTTTCTAATGTATTCCTATTATCAATTTTTCTTCGTTCTCTTGCTATCTTTATTTGAAAAAGGCATCTAAGCTTTTTTTTTTCTTGGTTCAGTACTCTGGACAGCACTTTTTTTATTGGTGGATGAATTTATCCACCAATCAGCAAGGACAACCCAGGTTGTTCACCAAAAATGGGCCGGCATCTACACTTACATTCTTGCATTTCAAATAAAGATACCAAGAGAATAAAGACAATTTGATAATAGGAGTAAATAAGAAAGTTGCTTAAATTTCATGCTCTATATTAGTGCTTTCCAAACTGTGTGTCGTGACACATTAGTGTGTCGGCTGCAGTGTGTAGGTGTGTCCCTGCTTCAGCACAAATTTTTTTTTAATTTAAATTTTTTTTGTTTTCTGACTTTCCGCCTGCTATGCATATCACATGGTTGACACGTGATTGATACCTAGTGGGTCACAGATCATCTTAACCTATTGGCAAAGCTCAGTGGGAACTGAAACTATTGCATTGGTTGCATATTGGCTCCTGACTGCACGTGTAGTCTTCTCAATCGGCTCATGACTGCACGTGTAGTCAGTGAGTGGGACAGCAGTGTGTTTGCAGCGTGGGCAGTGGTCAGTCGGACTCACAGAGCTCTGAGGGCGGCAGCTTAAACGCTGAGCTGAAGTCAGAAGTCAAAGTGTTATTGCAGCTAGCTCCCAGTAGTGCATTGCTGCTCCTGCTCTTGATATATGGTATGGATAGGAAGTGGACGCTTAAAAATGCTTGATGATGAAATGCGAGTGTCTTTATACAATATTCCACCAAATATTCAGGAACTGTGTTCATCCTATCAACCTCATACATCCCATTAAAATAGTAAGTAGCTATTGGTGTTTTTAATTCTTGCACATACATACTGTTACTTGTAAATACATTTCGTTATTATATAATTTATGTATGTGTCCGTATCTCTTAAAACAAGTTAGTTTAACCTCCTGTTTGCTAGTACAACTTCATTACTGTGTCGCTAAATGATGTAGGTCTAAAAAGTGTGTCACCAACATGAAAAGTTTGGAAAGCTCTGCTCTATATGAATCACGAAAGAAAAAATTTGGGTTCAGTGTCCCTTTAAAACAAATTTTGATACATTTATTCATTGGAATCGAATTCCACTGTTCAAGTTTTTTCTGTTCCAGACTGTGCAACAGAGATTATTTCACAGGAATGGGAGAAGCCAGGGATACCTTTTTCCATGTCTCTCAAAAGATGTTTCTTGTCGCTGACTCCATTAAAGGGCGCACGGTGCCTAAAGTAGAAGGGGCCATTTCTACTCTGACTTAGAGAACTACTAGCCCTATAGAGGATAGTTGCTGTTTTAAGGATCCAATGGACAAAAAGCTGGAGACTTGTTTGCAGAAGATGTATGTTCATCAATGTCTCCAATGGCAACCTTCAGTTTGTATTGCCACTGTGTCTAGTACAGCATCTTATTGGTGCGATGCCTTGTCTGATTCAATTTTGGTAGAGACTCCTTTGGAGGAGATCCGAGACAGAATTAAGGCTATTAAGCTTGCCTTTTCTTTTATTTCTGATGCTACCAAGATATCTGGCTTTGCTGTGCTAGCCCACAGGGCGTTGTGGCTAATATCTTGGTCAGCAGATGTTACCTCTAAGTCCAAGCTTCTGGCGCTTTATTACTAGGGTAAGACCTTGTTTGAACCTGGTCTAGCAGAAATATTTTCTGATATTTCTGGTGGAAAAGGGTCTTTTCTACCGCAAGACAAGAAGAATAGACCTAAAGGAAGTCAAAGCAATTTTCGCTCCTTTCGTAACTTCAAAGGGAAGTCTTTCTCTTCCTCTTCCAAGCAGGAACAGTCCAAGTCTTCTTGGAAACCCAATCAGTCTTGGAACTAAGGAAAGTAATCTAAGAAACCTGCACCTGAGTCTAAATCAGCATGAAGGGTTTGCGTCCGATCGGGGATTGGATCAAGTGGGAGACAGACTTTCTCTGTTTTATCAAGCAAGGATACAAGATGTCCCAGATCCTTGGGCTGTGGACATAGTATCTCAGAGTTACAAAATAGAATTCAAAACTTTTCCTCTCAGGGGCAGGTTCCACCTCTCAAGATTATCATCAGTCCCGATAAAAACAGGCATTCTGGAATTGCGTTCGGGACCTTTCTTCCCTGGGAGTGATAGTCCCAGTTTTAGTCAGGGAACAGGGTCTAGGATTCTATTTAAATCTGTTTGTGGTTTACAAAAAAAGAAGACATTTTTCGTCCTATTCTAGACCTAAAGTGTCTCAACTAGTTTCACAGGGTACCATCCTTCAAAATGGAAACCATTCGTTCCATTCTTCCTTTGGTCCAAGAGGGTCAGTTCATGACGACCATAGACCTGAAGAATTCGTATCTTCATGTTCCCAATATACAGGGATTATCACAAGTAAACTCTCATACAAAGATCTTGTTGTCTGTTCTACGTTTCCACGGATGGAAAGCGAATCTGGAAAAGAGTTCCTTTGTTACAGCTACAAGGGCAGTTTTCTTAGGGACCATAATAGATTTCCTATCTATGAGAATATTTCTGACAGTGGTCAGAAAATCCAAGACTCTTTCCTCTTGCTTCTCTCTGCAGTCTACTGTTCGGTCATCAGTGGCCCAATGTATGGAGATAATTGGTCTGATGGTCGCTTCCATGGACATCATTCCCTTTGCTCAATTCCATTTGAGAGCTCTGCAGTTATGCCTGCTCAGACAATGGAACAGGGACCGTTCGGATCTGTCTGAGGATAGATCTAGATCAGTTGGCGAGAGACTCTCTTCAGTGGAGGCTTTCTCAGGAGCATCTGTGTCAGGGCACATACTTCCAGAGATCTTCCTGGGTGATTGTGACCACGGACGCCAGCCTGCTGGGCTGGGTAGCAGCCTGGGACTCGTTATAGGCACAGGGACTATGGACTCATATTGGAGTTGAGAGCGATTTACAATGCTCTGATGGCTTGGCCTCAGTTCCAGTCGGACAATTTCACCTCAGTGGCTTTCATCAACTACCAGGAAGGATCTCAGAGTTCCTTAGCCATGAAGGAGGAGGCTGGAATTGTTCAGTGGGCGGAAGCTCACAATTGCTGTCTATCTGCCATCCACATTCCAGGAGTGGACAACTGGGAAGCGGATTTCCTGAGCATATAGACATTTCATCCCAGGGAGTGGGCTCTTCATCCGGAGGTGTTCTCCAGGTGAACCCTCAAATGGGGGTGCCAGAGTTGGATCTGATGGTGTCTCGGCAGAACACCAAGCTTCCAAGGTATGGTTCAAGGTCAAGAGATCCTCAGGCTGCTCTGATAGATGCTCTGACAGTTCCTTGGGATTTCGGTCTAGCATACCCGTTTCCTCCGTTTGTGCTCCTTCCACAAGTTATTGCTCATACCAAACAAGAGAGAGCATCAGTAATTCTAATAGCTCCTGCATGGCCTCGCAGGATCTGGTATGCAGACCTAGTGAAGATGTCATCTCGGCCACCTTGGAGGTTGCCTCTGAGGAAGGACCTTCTAACTCAGGGTCCATTCCTCCATCCAAATCTCATTTTTCTGAAGCTGACTGCTTGGAGATTGAACGCTTAGTTCTCTCTAGGCGTGGATTTTCCGAGTCATCATTGAGACCATGCTCCAGGCTCCCAAGCCTGTTACTCGAAAAATTTACTATAAGGTATGGCGTAAATACCTTTATTGGTGTGAATCTAAGGGCTACTCTTGGAGTAGGGTCAGAATTCCTAGAATTTTGTCTTTTCTCCAGGAAGGTCTGGAGAAAGGGTTGTCAGTCAGTTCTTTGAAAAGTCAGATTTCTGTATTATCTATTTTGTTTCACAAGCGTCTGGTGGATGTGCCAGATGTTTAATCTTTTTGTCAGGCCCTGCTCAGAATCAGGCCTGTGTTCAAACCTGTTGCTCCTCCTTGGAGCCTTAATCTTGTTCTTAAAGTTTTGCAGCAGGCTCCGTTTGAACCACTGCATTCCATAGACATTAAGTTGTTATCTTGGAAGGTTATGTTTCTTATTGCTATTTCTTCTGCTCGGAGAGTCTCTGAACTCCCAGCTTTTTGCAGTGTGATTCGCCTTACCTTATTTTTCATGCTGATAAGGCGGTTCTTCGTACTAAAGTGGGATTTCTCCCTAAAGTGGTTTCAGGTAGAATTATTCATCAGGAAATTGTTGGTCCTTCTCTATGTCCTAACCCTTCTTCTCATAAGGAACATTTGTTACACAACTTGGATGTTGTGCATGTTCTACAATTCTACCTACAGGCGACTAAGGATTTTCACCAGTCCTCTACCTGTTTGTTTCTCTAGAAAGCGTAAAGGTCAGAAAGCTACTGCTACTTCTCTTTCTCTCTGGTTGAGAAGTATAATTCCTTTTGCTTATTCCACTAGGGCTGTCTCCCCTTCTTGGGCTTTCAAAAATGAAGCTTCTGTGGAACAGAATTGCAAGTCTCCAACTTGGTCCCCTCTGCATACTTTTTATAAATTTGATACTTTTGCCTCGGCCAAGGCTTCATGTTCTTGTTCTCCCTCCCTAGTCATCTGTGTCCTCTAGCTTGGGTATTGGTTCCCACTAGCAATTGATGACATTGTGGACTCTCCATATATTAGGAAAGAAAATAAAATTAATGCTTACCTGATAAATTTCTTTCTTTCCGGATATGGAGAGTCTACAACCCCACCCTTAATTTATTTTAAGAGTTATTTTTTACTAAATCTCAGGCACCTCTGCACCTTGTATTATTCCTTTTTCCCATTTCCCTTCAGTCGAATGACTGGGGATTATGTGAAGGAAAGAGCACCACAGCAGAGCTGTTAAGTATCACTTTGCCTCCTCCTGCTGGCCCGGAGTGATATTCCCACTAGTAATTGATGACTTTGTGGACTCTCCATATCCGGAAAGAAAGAATTTTATCAGGTAAGCATAAATTTTGTACCCAATAGGGCGGCAAATAGGTAGAGGGGGAGGGCTAGATAGCTATTTGTGGGGGGGGGGGAATCAGGCAGGTTGGGGGGTAAGGGGGGGTCCTACACTGAAGAAGCTATATATATATATATATATATATATATATATATATATATATATATATATATGTTTAAAAAATGCATTTTATTTTAGTATTGGCAGACTTTCTGCCAGTACTTAAAGGGACACTGAACCTAAATATTTTCTTTTGTGATTCAGATGAAGCATGCAATTTTAACTTTCTAATTTACACAAATTATCATTTTTTCTTCATTTTCTTGCTATCTTTATTTGAAAAAGAAGGCATCTAAGCTTTTTTGGTTTAGCGCTCTGGACAGCACTTTTTTATTGGTGGATGAATTTATTCACCAATCAGCAAGAACAACCCAGGTTGTTCACCAAAAATGGGCCGGCATCTAAACTTAAATTCTTGCATTTCAAATAAAGATACCAAGAGAATGAAGAAAATTTGATAATGGGAGTAAATTAGAAAGTTGCTTAAAATGTCATGCTCTATCTGAATCACAAAAGAAAAAAAATTGGGTTCAGTGTCCCTTTAAGATGGCGGTGACAATTGTGGGGTGGGGGAGGGAAGAGGGATGTTTGAGAGGGGTCAGGGAGGGATCAGGGGATGGGATGTGTCAGATGGGAGGCTGATCTCTACACTATACTACACTAAAATTAACCCTGCAAGCTACCTAATTAACCCCTTCACTGCTGGGCATAATACAAGTGTGGTGCACAGAGGCATTTAGTGGCCTTCTAATTATTAAAAAGCAATGCCAAAGCCATATATGTCTGCATTTCTAAACAAAAGGGATCCCAGAGAAGCATTTCCAACCATATGAGCCATAATTGCACAAGCTGTTTATAAATAATTTAAGTGAGAAACCTAAAATTGTGAAAAAGTTAACGATTTTATTTATTTGATCACATTTGACGGTGGAATGGTGGTATGCAGTGGCGTAGCGTGGGGGGGGGGCCACAGGGGCGGTTGCCCCGGGCGCAAAATTCTGGGGGGCGCAAAATGCTTGGCTCCCAGCCTCCCCAGTCCCCACCATCTCAAGACAGTAGACAGTCGCAGTCCCACTCCCAGCGGCGCTACAGGGAGGCTAAAAAATCTGACAGGCGCCTGCGCCAGCCGTTCTGTCTCTCAAGTGAACTGTCTACTACTCCGAAGTCAAGACGTGCTGTGTAATGATTTAATTATCATAATTTTATGAGTGTAATCCTATCCGACTGCTGCTAGACTAGTGTTTATGCCACTAGTTAGCACGGTCCACTCCCACTCCCAGTGCACATGTCAGGAGGGAGGAAGAAGTCAGAGCAGCACATCCAGAGTGGAGTCAGACTGACTAGTACGCAGCGCCCGCAATGATAAGGTAAGTAGTGTCAACAGAAATTACCAAACTCATCACCGGGTCCGTATCAGAACCAGACCACCAGTTCCACTGCCAGCCAGAATTATAATTAAATTATTATAGCCCCTGTTTTTGCCTGGGCCCTGGGGAATAGGGATTGGAAATGGCAACGCACGCAAAATGCAGCTTAGCCTCTACCGTTACCCAGGTGACGTCGCAGGGCCAGCCAGCCAAGTTCCAAAGGACCCAGAGTCACTCTGAGCCAGCCAGCCAAATTCCAACTTCCAAAGGACCCAGAGTCTGAGCCAGCCAGCATGCCAGAGTGTGAGAGTGATCTATGCTGCTTTAAAGTGAAAGCTGGTTATTTTATTTCAAATTCATTTTTAACCTGGGTAAAATAAAACATACAAGATGTAAATGATCTACATCTTGTATGTTTTACCCAGGTTAAAAATGAATTTAAAAAAAATAATAACTGGCTTTCACTTTAAAGCAGCATAGATCACTCTCACACTCTGGCATGCTGGCTCAGATGTATTTAAAAATTAAATCCCATGTTTAAATATTAAACCATAAAAAATTTAATTGTTAAGTTATATAATGTACTTACTTAATGTATAGAATAAAGTAATGGCTGCCTGCAACCATATTGAATCCTAATTTTTAAGGATGAATGTAGAGTTTAGAATTTTATATATATATATATATATATATATATATATATATATATATATATATATATATATATATATATAT
The DNA here is from genome assembly GCF_027579735.1 of Bombina bombina. Taxonomy (NCBI): domain Eukaryota; kingdom Metazoa; phylum Chordata; class Amphibia; order Anura; family Bombinatoridae; genus Bombina; species Bombina bombina. Next base: position 785,086,450 of record NC_069501.1, on the reverse strand, counting down.
ATATATATATATATATATATATATATATAGTATATATTTTTGTTGTTAAAATAAAGCTTTGTTTGTTTTAAAACAAAAACCTGTCTCCTAAGTTGTTGAGCTGTCTCCTATATTCAAAGCAAATTTGCCAATCCCTACTGTACTGGTGGAAGAGACTCAGAGAGTGCTAATGGATTAGCGGGGCGCAATTCTTGCCTTGCCCTGGGCGCTGAGAAGCCACGCTACGCCACTGGTGGTATGCAATGTACCAAAATGGAACTAGATCAATACTTTGGTTTGTCTACTAACTATATATATATATATATATATATATATATATATATATATATATATATATATATATATATATATATATATATATATATATATATATATATATATATATATATATATATATATATAAATATATGTGAAGGGTTATTCAGGGATTCCTGACAGATGTCAGTGTTAAAATGTAACTTATGCAAATTTAAATTTTGAGGGGAAAAAAAGGGTTTTGAAACAGCAAAGTGCTACTTGTACTTATTGCCATATAACTTGCAAAAAACAGAATTTATGTTTACCTGATAAATTACTTTCTCCAACGGTGTGTCCGGTCCACGGCGTCATCCTTACTTGTGGGATATTCTCCTCCCCAACAGGAAATGGCAAAGAGCCCAGCAAAGCTGGTCACATGATCCCTCCTAGGCTCCGCCTTCCCCAGTCATTCGACCGACGTAAAGGAGGAATATTTGCATAGGAGAAACCATATGATACCGTGGTGACTGTAGTTAAAGAAAATAAATTATCAGACCTGATTAAAAAACCAGGGCGGGCCGTGGACCGGACACACCGTTGGAGAAAGTAATTTATCAGGTAAACATAAATTCTGTTTTCTCCAACATAGGTGTGTCCGGTCCACGGCGTCATCCTTACTTGTGGGAACCAATACCAAAGCTTTAGGACACGGATGAAGGGAGGGAGCAAATCAGGTCACCTAGATGGAAGGCACCACGGCTTGCAAAACCTTTCTCCCAAAAATAGCCTCAGAAGAAGCAAAAGTATCAAACTTGTAAAATTTAGTAAAAGTGTGCAGTGAAGACCAAGTCGCTGCCTTACATATCTGATCAACAGAAGCCTCGTTCTTGAAGGCCCATGTGGAAGCCACAGCCCTAGTGGAATGAGCTGTGATTCTGTCAGGAGGCTGCCGTCCGGCAGTCTCGTAAGCCAATCTGATGATGCTTTTAATCCAAAAAGAGAGAGAGGTAGAAGTTGCTTTTTGACCTCTCCTTTTACCAGAATAAACAACAAACAAGGAAGATGTTTGTCTAAAATCCTTTGTAGCATCTAAGTAGAATTTTAGAGCACGAACAACATCCAAATTGTGCAACAAACGTTCCTTCTTTGAAACTGGATTCGGACACAAAGAAGGTACGACTATCTCCTGGTTAATGTTTTTGTTAGAAACAACTTTCGGAAGAAAACCAGGTTTAGTACGTAAAACCACCTTATCTGCATGGAAGGAAGAGGAACAGAATGAAGCATTTGACAAGAGTTCAGAAGTTTTGTCTTTCTGGCCTCTGTCAGAAAAATCCTCATTTCTAAGGAGTCTATTATTGTTCCCAAGAAGGGAACCCTTGTTGACGGAGATAGAGAACTCTTTTCTACGTTCACTTTCCATCCGTGAGATCTGAGAAAGGCCAGGACAATGTCCGTGTGAGCCTTTGCTTGAGGAAGGGACGACGCTTGAATCAGAATGTCGTCCAAGTAAGGTACTACTGCAATGCCCCTTGGTCTTAGCACCGCTAGAAGGGACCCTAGTACCTTTGTGAAAATCCTTGGAGCAGTGGCTAATCCGAACGGAAGTGCCACAAACTGGAAATGCTTGTCCAGGAATGCGAACCTTAGGAACCGATGATGTTCCTTGTGGATAGGAATATGTAGATACGCATCCTTTAAATTGCTTGCTTACCCACTAAGCCACTGAGGAATTTGATTCTTAAAAGTATTGCACACCAAATTTGGAAGCTTTAACCCTTAAAATAACGGAACCGGAGCCGTTTTTATATTTAACCCCTTTACAGTCCCTGGTATCTGCTTTGCTGAGACCCAACCAAGCCCAAAGGGGAATACGATACCAAATGACACCTTCAGAAAGTCTTTTCTATGTATCAGAGCTCCTCACACATGCATCTGCATGTCATGCTTCTCAAAAACAAGTGCGCAATACAGGCGCGAAAATGAGACTCTGCCTATGATTAGGGAAAGCCCCTAGAGAATAAGGTGTCCAATACAGTGCCTGCCGGTTATTTTACAAAATTCCCAAGATTAAAATAATTCCTCAAGGCTATGGAGTATAAATATGTTTATATATAAATCGATTTAGCCCAGAAAATGTCTACAGTCTTAAAAAGCCCTTGTGAAGCCCTTTTTTACTGTCTGTATTAAAAATGGCTTACCGGATCCCATAGGGAAAATGACAGCTTCCAGCATTACATCGTCTTGTTAGAATGTGTCATACCTCAAGCAGCAAAAGTCTGCTCACTGTTCCCCCAACTGAAGTTAATTCCTCTCAACAGTCCTGTGTGGAACAGCCATCGATTTTAGTAACGGTTGCTAAAATCATTTTCCTCTTACAAACAGAAATCTTCATCTCTTTTCTGTTTCAGAGTAAATAGTACATACCAGCACTATTTTAAAATAACAAACTCTTGATTGAATAATAAAAACTACAGTTAAACACTAAAAAACTCTAAGCCATCTCCGTGGAGATGTTGCCTGTACAACGGCAAAGAGAATGACTGGGGAAGGCGGAGCCTAGGAGGGATCATGTGACCAGCTTTGCTGGGCTCTTTGCCATTTCCTGTTGGGGAAAAGATAAGCAAGGTCTCCAGCACTTTGTCAAACCAACTTTATTCAGACACAAATAGCGACGTTTCGGTGTCACAGCACCTTATTCATGCTTGATATTAATACAATGGCCATATTGCATCTTTAAATACCCAAATTTTGGCGCCCTCTCAAATTGTTGTGTGGAGAGGGCTCCCACTAGTGGCCAGATAATATACATACACGTACAAAACTTATGTACAAATTGAATCATTTAATTTGAATATATTACTAAGTCCTAAAGAATACATAGAATTTCACTAAAAAAATTACCTAATACTATATATGAAAATTTCATTTAACTACAATATACATATTACCTATTAACTTTCACTGACATTTAATTAGTCATTTCATAAACATTTTACCAAAAAAATTTTCATAGGAAATTAAAAAGATTTTTTTTAATATATATGTGCAGACAATTGAGAACAATTAAAAACAAGGGAAGGGCCTAGAACTACAGCAAAGGTACTTAATATTTGATAAGGCTAAAGATACTTAGAGGAACAGTCAAGTCACAGGAATAATTCAGAAAAAATTCATAAAAAATTCAGAAAAAACAGCTTAGATCAAATTCCCTGTTAAGCCCCTTAGGGTGCATACTATCTAATTTATGCACCCACCACATCTCTCTTTGTTTTAATAGACGCTCCCTATTCATGCCTCTTCTATTTGGGGGGATATGGTCTATTATTTGCCACCTAAGCTGGCTGATGTGGTGTCCTTTCTCCAAGAAATGGTTGGAGACAGGGGCATCCCTGTTGTTGCATCTAATATTGGACCTATGCTGACCAATGCGGTCTTTCACCTTGCGGGTGGTCTCACCTATATAGATGCAAGAACAGGGACACTTGATCAAGTATACCACGTGAGTGGTCTCACAGGTATAGTATCCCTTAATGGAAAACTTTTTTCCGCTTTGGGGATGATGGAAAAATGCTCCTTTTATTACCGAATGGCAGCTCATACAGCCAAGGCAGGGGAAAGTTCCCGTATTTTTCTTGCCAATTAGCTGTTGTCTGGTTTGTCTAGTAGGGCCTATGTCAGTCCTCACAAGGAGATCCCTCAGGCTTTTTACTCTCTTGTGAGCCATGATGGGAGGCTCCTGGAGCTGAACTATATTGGAATTGCATTCCTTTAGGATGTACCAATTCTTACGGATTAGCCTAGCAACTTTGTCACTAAGAGGATTGTACTGGCTGACAAACACAAGCCTGTTTTCTTTAGATGTTCTTTCTTTCTTTTTATCCAAAGAGGCTATAGTGTCATCAAGGAGTTTTTTGGGGTATCCTCTATCAATAAACTTTTTGGACATTTCTTTAAATCTTACCCTCCTTGTCTCTCCATCATCCACAATCCTATTGACCCTCAACAGTTGGCTCCTGGGGAGTGAATTTACCAATGGCCTAGGGTGAAAGCTGTTAAATTGCAGTATACTGTTTCTGTCTGTCTCTTTTCTATACAGGTCAAATTCGAGATGGTGGCCCTTCTTAAGAACTAACGTATCGAGGAAGGACACAGATTCCTCACTGATACTCACTGTAAAGAAAAGATCCCTTACTTCAGAATTTAAATCCTGTACAAAGTGCATGAGGGACTCAACGTCACCCCACCATACGCCAAAAATATCGTCTATATATCTCCACCATACGGCTCCAAATTGTTTAAATAACTGGTTTTTATAGACGACATTCTCCTCAAACTCACACATGAAGAGATTGGCGTATGATGGGGCGACGTTGGAGCCCATGGCAGTCCCCCTCACCTGGACATACCAGCTGTCCTGAAAGATAAAATAATTCCAATATAGGACAATACGTAATAGATCTTCCAAAAATGATACTTCAATCTCATTGTACCTCCTGTTCACCATCAATGTTTTTCTTATAATGGATATACCTGTTTCATGTTTTATAGATGTATATAAACTACGTACATCCATGGTGAACAGGAGGTACTTGTCACTAGGAAAAACCAAATCCCTTGCCTTTTGCAAAAAACTGTTAGTGTCCTGTATGTAACTTGACATTCTAGTGACCTCAGGCTGCAAGATTTTATCCAAAAATTTGGAAATGTTTGTAAATACTGACTCCACTGAGGAAACAATAGGTCTCCCCGGGGGTCTCTGTTTGTCCTTATGGACTTTGGGGACAGTATAAAACACAGGTGTCCTAGGGTTCACAGCACACAGATACTCAGATAGCTTTTTATCAATAATGCCTTGACTAAGGGCTCTCTGTACAACTGTATTTATCTCCTTCTGTATGTTACCTAGAGGATTTCCCTGTAGTGGCTTATATGTATTTGTATCACTCAACTGAGAGAGGGCTTCATTCACATAGTATGTTTTATCTAGCAAAACCATTGCTCCACCCTTATCAGCCCCCTTAAAAATGATGTTTTTATTGCCCTTCAATTCCTTTAGTATCATATTTTCACCTTTAGTAAAATTAGTCAAATTGACACGCTCATTTTTATGCCACATAAAAGTATGTTTTTTATTTTTATATTCATCACGTAACTTTTTAACCCCTTGTTGTATTATGTTAACAAATGTACTGACACTATTATTATTAACATTGGGGTTAAATGAACTTTTTTTAATAAGACCCAACTTCTTTAAAGACAATTCCGGAGTCTGGGCTTGGCTGTCTGCCAAGTAATGTTCATTGCTAAACCAGACTTTAAGTTTGATATTACGGTATAGTCTTTGCAAATCTTTTTCCAGCTCGAAAAAGTCTGTGTCACGAAAGGGGCAAAAGGAAAGTCCTCTATTAAGCATCATGGTCTCTTTTTCATTTAATACATAGTCTGACGTATTTATTACAATATCATTATCTCCCCCCGCCAATGCGGGGCATGTATGGCTGTTTTTACTAATAGGTATAGAATTGCTTACTTCTTTGGTGCTTTCTTCCGGTTGGATCTGCGGATCGAGTTTCCCCTTGTAGCGGCGGTGTTTCTTGCCGCCCCGGTGGATCCGCTGCTGCACTCGCTGTTGCTCGATCCTAAAGGGGATGAACCAGGGGACGAGCCATCTGACGTATTGGACACGTCATCATGTTGTTCCCTCCTTGTCGGCCTGTATCTACGTCTGCCCCTGGGTCCTGATGCTCCCCGGTTGCTATAGTTACCGGATCTCCAGCGGTATACTCGACCCAGGCGGTAGTCCTCTTCGTCACGGATGAACTTTGCCCTTTTTGTTTCTTTTATGACTTTCTGTTCTTCTGCAATCACCGTAGCGATCCTTTTCTCCATCTCCTGGAATTCATCGTTTGACAAACAGGTCTGTAACTCATCTTTGCATTTTTTTATGTTCACCTCCTGCAGCTCCATCTCAGACTGCAAGCATTCCACTGTCCATACGATTAAATCATATGAACACTTGTTCAAAATAGCCTCAAACTTATCGCAGTAGATTTTATTGTTGCTTAATAGGGTAGGGCGGGTATTCATTCGTAGCCCTCTGGGAATTCTTTTGACACGATAGTATTCTGCTAACGTGTTAGCATGTAGTTCCCATTTCATTTGCTTGAGTTGCAAAGCTTCATATTCCTTGCCACTTGTTTCACCCGGTACAGTCCTCAGGTAATCTCTAGTGCCTTTCATCAATGCTGTAATTCTGGCCGCCTCTATGTCCGTATATGCAAACATAATGCTACCATCCGTTTTCTGTGTCTCATTGCCTTCAGCAGGCATGTTACTCCTCATATGCACAGTATCCCAGCAGCTACAAGTAACAAAAGTCCGAGAGGGGAACAGCACCTGGGAGTGTGGAGTGTGCACAGTAGACCAAGGGCGCTGCCAAGCCCCAGACACATAGAAAAGATAAGCAAGGTCTCCAGCACTTTGTCAAACCAACTTTATTCAGACACAAATAGCGACGTTTCGGTGTCACAGCACCTTATTCATGCTTGATATTAATACAATGGCCTGTTGGGGAGGAGAATATCCCACAAGTAAGGATGACGCCGTGGACCGGACACACCTATGTTGGAGAAAAAAGCAAATAACATGTAAACATTTACATGTTTTTGGGGGGTCAAAGTTAGAAAAAGTGTGTTTTTTCAATTTTTTCATCATATTTTATAAAAAAAATTATATTAAATTATAAGATATCATGAAAATAATAGTATCTTTAGAAAGGCCATTTAATGGCGGAAAAACAGTATATAAAATGTGTGGGTACAGTAAATGAGTAAGAGGAAAATTACAGCTAAACACTGCACAAATGTAAAAATAGCACTGGTCCTTAACGGTAAGAAAATTGAAAAATGGTCTGGTCACTAAGCCGTTAAAGTTCCAAAGTGGGTTAGATTTCTTTCCTGTTCATTTTCGTATATCTTCAGAGTGTGAAAAAGAGGAACCAAATTTTCTTTTAATCAATCATTTTCTTACAATGTCCTTGAGTGATCCCAAGGCCTCCTAAAGATCCTTCAAGATAAGACTTAATTTCAGAAAATAGCAATCACTTTAGTTTTGCAGCGCTGTTCCTTGATTTCACAGCAAGTAACCATCGTCAAATCTTCTAGAGAGTAATTTCAAGTGTTTGGCCACAGTGTACGATCACACCTCAAGGAAAATCTTCATGTGCCTTCAGTAACAAACTCTCCTGGCAGAAAATGTGCAGAACCTTCTGACAGAACTGGATAAGAAGGACAATATTGTTTTTTATATATTGCCTAATTCACAGCAATCTGTAAATTAAGATATTGATTAGGTTTAATCACTGTTTCTTTTGTGAGGCGTTATTTATTACTACATATTAAACTTCTGCCAATTTGACAAATGTTATCTCCTGCACTATATCTAAACATAGTTGTTGGCTTTTTACCCTTTCCACAAAGTATTAAGGTCAAAAATGACAAGAGGAGTTCAAGGTTATCATGTGACAGCCATCAGCCAATCACAGACTCATATGTATACACTGTAAACTCTTGTGGAATTTTAATTTTGGCTGTTCTTAAATTTGGTTAATAAGCAAAATGCTTACTGACCCAAACATAACTGTACAATGCATAGGTTTTCCCGTAATGGGTTTCCAATGACTGGTCAATCCAGCTCCAGAATTTAAAAATACTTGTTTAAGTTTTTGTACATGAACTAGCTGTTAAAATGAGCTGAGCTTGCAGGGAAAATGGATATCATCTTATCATTATATATGAACACAAAGGCTCCCTCACTGTATCTCTGAGATAACAATTAAAAATGAACATTTAGTCTAATTTTTCTGTACTCATTACAGCAGTATTAAAACTTGCAGTATAATGTATTGTTTTCAACAGGCAAATGTGGCCAGGGCTGCCACTAGAAATTCTGGGGCCCATTACTAAACCATTAGTCGGGCCCCCCTACCCTTGGCAATTTATGGGCAAGTGACAAAAATGCATGCACACTTTATTCTTGAGTGCAGTCAAACTTGAAAATGTAATAAAGGTAGAAACACATTACTATGAACAAATTCATAGACACACAACCACACAGACACACTCACATATACACAGAAACGCATCCACATAAAAAAAACATACACAGAAACACTAGAGGCTATCAGTGAAATACACACACACGCTCGCTCATACTCCCATACACACACGCTCGCTCATACTCCCATACACACACGCTCGCTCATACTCCCATACACACACGCTCGCTCATACTCCCATACACACACGCTCGCTCATACTCCCAGACACACACGCTCGCTCATACTCCCATACACACACGCTCGCTCATACTCCCATACACACACGCTCGCTCATACTCCCATACACACACGCTCGCTCATACTCCCATACACACACGCTCGCTCATACTCCCATACACACACGCTCGCTCATACTCCCATACACACACGCTCGCTCATACTCCCATACACACACGCTCGCTCATACTCCCATACACACACGCTCGCTCATACTCCCATACACACACGCTCGCTCATACTCCCATACACACACGCTCGCTCATACTCCCATACACACACGCTCGCTCATACTCCCATACACACACGCTCGCTCATACTCCCATACACACACGCTCGCTCATAGTCCCATACACACACGCTCACTCATACTTCCATACACACACGCTCGCTCATACTTCCATACACACACGCTCGCTCACACATTCATACTCACAATTCACATATGGAATAAAATAACCATCAATTATTTGGATATCCAACTAAATGGAGACAGTGATAAGAAGGCAGTTGTAACAGATCTTTATAGGAAACCAATTGCTGGGAATGCATTATTAAATGCGTCCAGCAATCACACTAAACATGTGATAAAAGGTATCATTAAGGGTCAACTTAAGAGGGTGAAACGTAACTGTTCAGAAGAGAGAATTAATAATAATAAGAGACCCATTTTTGTGACACAGTACTCAAAACAGTATTATGAAATATGCAAGATTATTAAAAAATATGAACAGGAGCAGCGTGTGAGAAGTCTTGGAGAATGATCAAAGAGGCTGGGTTGGAGACTATTTGGAAATGAGGGAGGAAACATAGTTTGGAGTGAGGCTGTTGGGGTGTTTTACAGGTTAGGGTTAATATTCCAAAATGTATGAGGAGGCAGTGTAAGGAAGGACTGGCAGAGTGGGGCAGATGATGTTGATCGCAGACTTAGGTGGATGTGCACAGCGGAAGCATTCATAATAGATTGGAGGGGGAGAGGTGGTTTTTAGAATGTCCATTTAGAAGTAGATTGCAGCAGGGTGGATTGGATTGAAAGAGACATGAAGCCTAAATTTGTACTGTAATGATTCAGATAGAGAATACAAATTTTAAACAACTTTCCAATTTACTTAAATTATCTAATTTGCTTCAGTCTCTTGGCATCCTTTATTGAAGAAGCACCAATACAATACTGAGAGCAAGCTGAATGCACAGGGTTAGCAAATAAGATGAAGCCTATATGTGCAGTTACATATCAGCACCTCTCGAGTCTATCTAGGTATCCTAATCAACAAAAGATATCAATAGAACAAAATGAATTAGACATTAGAAGTAAATTGGAAAGTTGATTAAAATCACATGCTCTATATGAATAATGAAAGAAAAAAATTGGGTTTGATGTCCTTTCAAATCAAATTGATTTAAATCACTAGTCAGGAAGACTGATTTAAATCATGGTTTTCATTTTTAGAATAATTTCAGATTATTTTTCCAGTTATATCAGATCATTACTGACGTGGTTATATATTATTAGATATGCATAGATAAATCATTTAAATAAATGAAATTATTGGGAGGTGAACTATCTCCAGTTTAATAAATAAAGCATTCATATTTGATCAACTTTTCAGCTGTACTTTATGGGAAGGAGAAAAATAATGATTACCTTAATAATAACAATTTAAATTGTTTTATTTAACTAAATCAATAACATATTTTATTTTTAATGCCTCTCCCTGCTCCCATTTAGGTCCTTGTGCAGATCTACTCCACTCCAAACAATCTTCTATTCACTGAGCCTCTTGAAACAATATGGGTTGATTCTGTATACATAGTTTTGCAGGGGAGCAATGGAATTAAAGGGACAGTAAAGACAAATGCAATGTTTAACAATTTTCCAATTTACTTCTTTAATCCAATTTGCTTTGTTCTTTTGGTATCCATTGTTGAAAAGCATGCATAGGTAGGATCAAAAGCAATACACTACTATGAACTAGCTACTTGTTACTGTCTCATCCAATGTGTTCAGCTTGGCCCTAGTAAAGAATTTGATCCTTCAACAAAGGATACTAAAGGAATAAAGCAAATTTGAGGAGGTGTTGTAATGTTAGAGGGTTTAGGGGGGGTTCCAACAAAGGAGATGATCGTTTTAGGGCAAAGCGCACACACACACACACACACACACATATATATATATATATATATATATATAATCCATTATAGAAGAGGACTGCACTCACTGGATTTGGTATATAAAATAATAAAATTTTTATTAAGGTTTTTTTTTTTTTTTTTTTGTATATAAAATAAAAAAATTTATTAAGGTAACGTTTCGGGGTACGCAGACCCCTTCCTCAGACCAGACAACAGTGCAAATGAACAGTGCGCAATATAAAGCAACATAGCCCCGCCCATCAAACAATTAGTGAAATTGTGCCAAAACCTATGTAACCATGACAACAGGTGAATCACCTAATTAACAACATTCCTACCTTTACTAATGTGATAGTTAAAAACAGTATAGTTGTGCAAACCATATAAGTGTATCTTAAAACTATTCTCAAACAATAAATGACAGGACATATGAGTAGCACCTAAAACACTCAAGGTGCACCCAAATAAATAAAATGTCCCCCTACAATGTGATGTGTGACATACTGAAATAGCTACCACAAAGAAACAACTTAACATCGATAAAGTAGAGAAAAGGGACAAGTAGAGAAAAAGGGCTCATAGACAGAAAAACACATATGTCAAGATTTAGGCAAGCATGTAGATGTGTGTGTCAACTGTTGAACATCAGTAGATATATCGTACAGCATCCATAGACTAATCTTAGAGAGAAAGAGGGTGTCATCACACCATCACCGACTACTGAGCCTAAGGGGTAATATAGAGAATTTCAAAGCAGTGTGATTGCAATACATACAAAGAGTCAGCAACGTAAGATCGCTATTTATATCTCAAAGGGGGAAAAAAATATATATATATATATATATCTCTACCAGCCAGCAATGTCTCTAGTTCAGGTAACTTACTTGGCATGAGATGTGATAGATACTGTCAAAGTGATTACAGCGTGTTGCAGAGAGGGAGCTGGAGACAAGATATGTCAGTTAGAAGTTTCAAAAACAGGCGCGGATCAACACAGTCCCGCGTCTCTGTGCCAACGGTGTCAGAGAGCATGGCTAATTTGCATAGCCGTCTGACGTCATCAGGGGGGTGTGTATCAAGCAGTCAGAAAACATCGATGACAGCTAACCGATGTTAGCCGCAACTGCTGGGGCAAGCCAAAAAATACCTACACTTGTAGGAAAGAGGCGCATTGTCTAAACATCTGAGTATATATCACAAATACAACAGCATAACATGGGTCTATATTGCATGTATACTTCTATCTTACCTTAATAAAAAAAAAAAAATATTTTATATACCAAATCCAGTGAGTGCAGTCCTCTTCTATAATGGATTATTGATATACCTGACTTGGCACCCTGGTTGATGTCCCTATTGCATTGTGAGTGCAGACACACATGGAATATATATATATATATATATATATATATATACATACACATATATACACATACACATATATACACATACACATATATACACATACACAAACACATATATATATATATATATATATATACACGCACACATATACACACACATACATACATACACATATAAGGAGAATCGCACTCTCAGGAACGAACAACCAGCTCAATAACTTGCTAGCCTATTCTATGGCGATTTACCACTGAACAAGGAACACGCAATCCTAGACGATCGTTTCATTGGACCTTGTCAGTGAGTTGCAGATATAACACACATTGAGAGAATCACACTCTCAGGAACGAATAACCAGCTCAATAATTTGTTTATAACTTATTAGCTTGTTCTATGGCGATTTATCACCTGAATGCAGCTTCTTTTAGCCCAGTAATGCTTTTCACAGTCTGATCCCGCCTATTACAGTCAGTCCAGCAGCGAAATACCAGGCAATTCCTCTCTGAACAAGGAATAACAGAATTTATGCTTACCTGATAAATTTCTTTCTTTTGCGATGTACCGAGTCCACAGATTCATCCTAACTTGTGGGATATTGTCCTTCCTGACAGGAAGTAGCAAAGAGAGCACCACAGCAGAGCTGTCTATATAACTTCCCCCTTAACTTCAACCCCCAGTCATTCGACCGAAGGCCAAGGAAGAAAAGGAGAAACTATAAGGTGCAGAGGTGACTGAAGTTTACATAAAAAATACTATCTGTCTTGAATAGACAGGGCGGGCCGTGGACTCGGTACATCGCAAAAGAAAGAAATGTATCAGGTAAGCATAAATTCTGTTTTCTTTTGCAAGATGTACCGAGTCCACGGATTCATCCTAACTTGTGGGATACCAATACCAAAGCTTTAGGACACGGATGAAGGGAGGGACCACTGCTTGCAAAACCTTTCTCCTAAAAATAGCCTCCGAAGAAGCAAAAAGTATCAAATTTGGAAAATTTGGAAAAGACATGAAGCGAAGACCAAGTCGCAGCCTTACAAATCTGTTCAACAGAAGCATCATTTTTAAAAACCAATGTGGAAGCCACCGCTCTAGTGGAGTGAGCTGTAATTCTTTCAGGTGGCTGCTGTCCAGCAGTCTCATAAGCCAAACAGATGATGCTTTTCAGCCAAAAGGAAAGAGGTAGCCGTAGCCTTTTGACCTCTACGCTTTCCAGCATAGACAACAAAGAAGATAATTGCCGAAAATCTTTGGTTGCCTGCAAATAAAACTTCAAGGCACGAACCACGTCCAAGTTGTGCAACAGACGGTCCTTCTTAGAAGGAAGATTAGGACACAGAGGAGGAACAACAATTTCCTGATTGATATTCCTGTTAGAAACAACCTTAGGGAGAAACCCAGGTTTGGTACGCAAAACCACCTTATCAGCATGGAAAACAAGATAAGGCGAGTCACATTGTAATGCAGATAGTTCAGAAACTCTTTGAGCTGAAGAGATAGCAACTAGAAACAAAACTTTCCAAGATAGAAGCTTAATATCTATGGAATGCATGGGTTCAAACGGAACCCCCTGAAGAACTTTAAGAACTAAATTGAGACTCCATGGCGGAGCAACAGGTTTAAACACAGGCTTAATTCTAACTAAAGCCTGACAAAAAGCCAGAACGTCTGGGACATCTGCCAGACGCTTGTGCAACAGAATAGACAAAGCAGATATCTGTCCCTTTAAGGAACTAGTGGACAATCCTTTCTCCAATCCTTCTTGGAGAAAAGACAAAATCCTAGGAATCCTGATCTTACTCCATGAGTAGCCTTTGGATTCACACCAAAAAATATATTTTTGCCATATCTTATGATAGATCTTCCTGGTGACAGGCTTTCGAGTCTGAATCAAGGTATCTATGACCGACTCAGAGAAACCCCGCTTTGATAAAATCAAGCGTTCAATCTCCAAGCAGTCAGTTGCAGAGAAATTAGATTTGGATGCTTGAATGGACCTTGAATCAAAAGGTCCCGTCTCAGTGGCAGAGTCCATGGTAGCAGAGATGACATGTTCACCAGGTCTGCATACCAAGTCCTGCATGGCCACGCAGGCGCTATCAAAATCACCGAAGCTCTCTCCTGTTTGATTCTGGCAATCAGACGCGGAAGGAGAGGGAATGGTGGAAACACATAAGCCAGGTTGAACAACCAGGGTACTGCTAGAGCATCTATCAGCACTGCCTGAGGATCCCTTGACCTGGATCCGTAACAAGGAAGTTTGGCGTTCTGACGAGACGCCATCAGATCCAATTCTGGTGTGCCCCATAGCTGAACCAGTTGAGCAAACACCTCCGGATGGAGCTCCCACTCCCCCGGATGAAAAGTCTGATGACTTAGAAAATCTGCCTCCCAGTTCTCCACCCCTGGGATATAGATTGCTGATAGATGGCAAGAGTGAGTCTCTGCCCATCAGATTATCCTGGAAACTTCTATCATCGCCAAGGAACTCCTTGTTCCCCCCTGATGATTGATATAAGCTACAGTCGTGATGTTGTCCGACTGAAACCTGATGAATCCGGCCGAAGCAAGCTGAGGCCACGCCTGAAGAGCATTGAATATCGCTCTTAATTCCAGAATATTTATCGGTAGGAGGGCCTCCTCCTGACTCCACAAACCCTGTGCTTTCAGGGAATTCCAGACTGCATCCCAGCCCAGTAGGCTGGCGTCCGTCTTCACAATAACCCACGCTGGCCTGCGGAAACACATTCCCCTGGACAGGTGATCCTGTGACAACCACCAAAGAAAAGAGTCTCTGGTCTCTTGATCCAGATTTATCTGAGGAGATAATTCTGCATAATCCCCATTCCACTGTTTGAGCATTCATAGTTGCAGTGGTCTGAGATGCAAGCGAGCAAACGGAACTATGTCCATTGCCGCTACCATAAGTCCGATTACCTCCATAAACTGAGCCACTGACGGCCGAGGAATGGAATGAAGAGCTCGGCAGGTGGTTAAAATCTTTGATTTCCTGACCTCCGTCAGAAATATTTTCATGTCCACCGAATCTATCAGAGTTCCCAGGAACGGAACTCTTGTGAGAGGAATAAGTGAACTCTTTTTCACGTTCACCTTCCACCCATGAGATCTTAGAAAGGCCAACACTAAGTCCGTGTGAGACTTGGCAAGTTGGAAAGTCGACGCTTGAATTAAGATGTCATCTAGATAAGGCACCACTGCTATGCCCCTCGGCCTTAGGACCGCCAGAAGGGACCCTAGCACCTTTGTGAAGATTCTTGGCGCCATGGCCAACCCGATGGGAAGAGCCACAAACTGGTAATGCCCGTCAAGAAAGGCAAACCTGAGGAACTGGTGATGATCTTTGTGGATAGGAATGTGTAGATACGCATCCATCCTTTAGATCCACGGTAGTCATATATTGACCCTCCTGGATCATTGGTAAAATAGTCCGAATGGTCTCCATCTTGAAGGATGGAACTCTTAGGAATTGGCTTAGGATCTTGAGATCTAGAATTGGTCTGTAGGTTCCCTCTTTTTTGGGAACCACAAACAGATTGGAGTAGAAACCTTGCCCCTGTTCTGTTTTCAGAACTGGGCAGATCACTCCCATGGTAAAAAGGTCTTCTACACAGCGTAAGAACGCCTCTCTTTTTGTCTGGTTTACAGACAATTGAGAAAGATGGAACCTCCCCCTTGGAGGACAATCTTTGAAATCTAGGCGATACCCCTGGGTTACAATTTCTACAGCCCAGAAGTCCTGAACGTCTCTTGCCCAGGCCTGAGGAAAGAGAGAAAGTCTGCCCCCTACTTGATCCGGTCCCGGATCGTGGGCTACCCCTTCATGCTGTCTTAGTGGCAGCAGCAGGCTTTTTGACCTGTTTACCCTTGTTCCAAGCCTGGTTAGGTCTCCAGGTTGGCTTGGATTGAGCAAAGTTCCCCTCTTACTTTGCAGCAGGGGAAGAGGAAGCGGGACGACCCTTAAAGTTTCGTAAGGAACGAAAATTATTTTGTCTTTCTCTTATTTGACTTATCTTGAGGGAGGGCATGACCCTTCCCTCCAGTGATGTCTGAAATGATCTCTTTCAGTGCAGGCCCGAATAGGGTCTTACCTTTGAAAGGGATGGTCAAAAGCTTAGATTTAGATGACACATCAGCTGACCAGGACTTAAGCCATAACGCTCTTCGCGCTAAAATGGCAAAACCTGAATTCTTTGCCGCAAACTTAGCAAGATGAAAAGCGGCGTCTGTAATAAAAGAATTAGCCAACTTAAGGGCCTTAATTCTGTCCAAAATATTATCTAGTGGGGTCTCCATCTGAAGAGCCTCTTCTAGAGCCTCAAACCAAAAAGCAGCTGCACCGGAACAATGCACGCTATAGGTTGAAGAAGAAAACCCTGATGAACAAAAATTTTCTTTAGGAGACCCTCTAACTTTTTATCCATAGGATCAATGAAAGCACAACTGTCTTCAATAGGTATATTTGTACGCTTAGCCAGAGTAGAAATAGCTCCCTCCACCTTAGGGATCGTCTGCCATGAGTCCTTTATGGTGTCAGAAATGGGGAACATTTTCTTAAAAACAAGAGGGGGAGCGAACGGAATACCTGGTCTATCCCACTCCTTAGTAACAATGTCCGAAATCCTCTTAGGGACCAGAAAAACAACAGTGTAAACAGGAACCTCTAAATATTTGTCCATTTTACACAATTTCTCTGGAAAGACAATAGGGTCACAATCATCCAGAGTAGCTAAAACCTCCTTGAGCAATAAACGGAGGTGCTCTAGCTTAGAAATCTCTCCCTCAGACAGCAAATCCTTCATCCCTACCTCAGAACATTGTGAGGGAATATCGGATATGGCTACTAAAGTGTCAGAAGGCTCAGAATTTGTTCTCAACCCAGAGCTACTGCGCTTCCCTTGCAACCCTGGCAGTTTAGATAAAACCTTTTGTGAGGGTAGTATTCATAACTGAAGCCATATCTTGCAAGGTGAAAGAATTAGACACACTAGAAGTACTTGGCGTCGCTTGTGCGGGCGTAACTGGTTGTGACACTTGGGGAGAACTAGATGGCAAAACCTGATTTCCTTCTGTCTGAGAATCATTTAATGCCAAATTCTTATAAGTCAAAATATGCTGTTTGCAATTTATAGACATATCAGTACAATTGGGACACATTCTTAGAGGGGGTTCCACAATGGCTTCTAAACAAATTGAACAATGAGTTTCCTCAGTGTCAGACATGTTTAACAGGCTAGTAATGAAGCAAGCAAGCTTGGAAAACACTTTATTTAATGAAAAATTTGCAAAAACGGTACTGTACCTTTAAGAGAAAAAAAGGCATACACAAAATGCAAAACAGGTTAAAATTGCTTCAAAAATTCTCAAGTCGGTTTTATGCAGGGGAGAAACCCAGTAAAAAGTATTCGTAAAACTATGTTGATATTGGATTATTTTTGGAACAATCTATCAGAGAAAACCGCGGACAGATTGATCGCTGCAGTGGTGGCATTGGATGCGGAGAAAGCTTTTGATTATATAGATTGGGGTCATCTCTTCATGGCGATAGATAAGTTCGGATTTAGTGGTAATTTTGCTAATTTCATTAAATTGATATATAGTAATCCGGTTTCCTCCATTATTGTAAATAATGTAACTACCGATTTTTTTTCTCTCCATAGAGGTACAAGGCAGGGGTGTCCTTCATCTCCCCTTCTTTTTAACATATCACTCGAACCATTGGCTATATTGTTGCGTGATCAGTTAGAGGGTATCACTATTAGGGGGCATAAGTTTATTCTTTCACTATACGCAGACGATTTATTGCTCTTTTTAAATAACGTGGAGCTTAATCTACCAATATTGCTTAAACATTTGCATTTATTTGGCTCAATATCAGGCTATAAAATCAATTCAAGTAAATCTGAATTATTATGGATAAGGAGACCGCTAAAAGGGAATGTGAGGCACCCTTTCAAAGAAACCAAGCATATAAACTATTTAGGTATAGTTATTAGTGATAATCCGTTAGAGTGGTATACTTTAAATTTCCCTTCTTGTTTGCAGGAAATACAGAAGCAATTAGATAATTGGATGAGTCTTCCGATTTCACTTATACCACGTATAATGTTAATTAAGACAATACTGTTTCCCAAGTTATTGTACTTGTTACAGAATATTCCAATTCTACTTAAAAATAGAGATATCGACAGATTCAATCAGATGTGCTCTAAGTTTATTTGGAAGGGGAGGAAACCTCGGATGGCGTTAAATAGATTAATGAATGATAATATGTCTGCTGGCTTATCATTCCCTAACATTAAATATTATAACTGGGTCACAATATTAAAATATGCTATTGACTGGATTACTGAAAAGGAATATGTTACTTTATATCAGTATGAAACCAGTATTGTTGCTCCATTTGACTTGAAAGCTATACTACATTGCCCAATTAGAAACCTCCCCTGTAACATTGATAATCTGATAACGTTTAAAAATGTTATCAGGGTGTGGCAAAAATTCTGCTTGGAAATTAAGGTTGTTCCATTTGCCACTGAATTTTTAACAATTCAAGGAAACCCGGGATTTCAACCGGGGTACCAGTCTCAAGTTTTTCAGGGTTGGCGAGAAAGAGGCTTAAGATATGTCAGCCAGTTAATGGTGGAACCTGGCATAATTGATACATTTGACACGCTTAGATTTAAGTATGGAATACAGAATAAGGAGTTTTTTGCCTATCTCCAAATACGACATTATTTAACTTCTATCCAAACAGAATTTAAGTCTCAGTGGAATACGGGGCCTTTAGCAATCGGGATTAAAATCTATCAAGCAGGAAGTTTCTCAATAGCTAACCTGTACAAAATTTTGAATGCCAATATTAAAACTACACAAATCAAGTATATACACTCGATATGGCTAAGATATTTTCCAGAGATTCTTGTTATAGATGTGCAGAATTGTCTAACAATAATTAATGACTCTTGGGTCCCGACAGCATGGCGTGAATCCCAATTGAAGTTGCTATATAATGTATATATTACTCCAAACAAAATGACCATGTGGTATAAAAAAGCCCATCAGTGCACAAAATGTAGTATAGAAAACGCCGATATTATGCACTGTTTATGGTGCTGTCCTAAAATTATGCAATTTTGGAGCAAGATATTTTATTGGATCAAGCGGGTAGTTAACTCGAGAATAAATATAGGCCTGCAAGAGGTAGTGTTTCTCACCACGCGGTCTACGGGTGGTAGAGAGTACAAACTTATTAATACATTATTGATGTTAGCCCGTAATATTATCTTGAAAAATTGGAAGGCTGCACAGATAGTAGAATTCTCAGGCTTTAAGAAAGCAGTCATCATGCAAATTACGTTGGAACAGTATAATATAAAAACTTCTAATGACGAACAGGTGCAAGCTTTCTTCAATAAATGGGAGGGCATTATTAAGTCATTCCCGAATAGCACTCAAATTTAAATAGTTCGTCCACTGTGCAATGCCACTTTTGTTCTTCAAAATATACTTACAGGGCATTTTCCCAAAGAATGGTCAAATTAGTTAAGAAGGTATATTGAGGGTTATGGAGTAGTGTGGTGGGTTTTTTTTGTTTTTTTTTTTGGTTTTTTTTCTTCCTCTTTCTTTTCTCTTTACCCCGTTCTTCCCCGGTGTGGGTTGTGGTACCTACCGATTGGCTCGATAGGTACGAATGTATGTGTGCGTATGAATGAATATTCACGGATCCAGGAATACAAACTAAGAGATTGGTTGATTAAACCTAACAGATAAGAAAAACAATATAATACAGATAACACTCAATCTAGATTGAGTGTAAAGTCTTCACTAAAGTTCGCAGTTTGTTATTATTTCTCTTTGGTACAAAGATGACTTATTATTTATGAAATGTATCCAAGGTTCGTCTATTTGAAATCACTCAAAGAAAGAAGTCTAAAATTTTTATTTAAACAGTGATGTACCTTATCATTTTGCTCTTTCTCTTATTGTTAGAGATACATTTATGGCCCTGCGTGGTCTCGATTAAGAAATGTACTATTATTTGTGACCATGTTTTGTTTTTTTTCCCTTCTTATGTACACTACTGGATATAAATAAATATTTAAAAAAAAAAAAATTGCTTCAAAAATTCTGAAATTTTAACTGTGTACCCACTAAGCCTTAGAAGGATTGCACCACAAGTAAAAAAGCAATAGACCCCCAAATGAAAAAAACGGATTGATAATGGTCTAAAACCGGTTAAAAACCCCTAAAGCACCTTGCCACAGCTCTGCTGTGGCCCTACCTGCCCTTGGGAAGCGATAATATGGGGTTTAAAGCTTCAATTAGTCCCTCAGAAGACTATCAGGACCTCAGGAGAAGTTGCTTGCTGCTTGTAAATGTAGGCCCCGCCCACCTCACTCGATGTTGTTGGGGCCTACACAAAACTAAAAAAAAAAAAAAATGGAATGCAGGCACTCATAGTTTTGAAAAAATAAAATGTACCTTTTATTAGTACGCAGGATAAAACAATAGGTGTTCCCAAACAGAGGGCAGACAGGGAGGCAAGCAGTCTAACGCGTTTCGCCCCCCCTAGTGGTGCTTATTCATAGCGCCACTAGGGGGCGCGAAACGAGTTAGACCGATTGCCTCCCTGTCTGCCCCCTGTTTGGGAACACCTATTGTTTTATCCTGTGTACTAATAAAAGGTACGTTTTATTTTTTCAAAACTGAGTGCCTGCATTCATTTTTTCCTTGCATGACTACACGGCCTGATCCGCTGTTAAGCTACAGCACTCCAAGCTTTACCTCTAGCAGAGCACTTTGAATTCTTTACTCGCACACACGGACCGTTGGTCTGACCGTGTTCCGGACACCCCTGTCTCTTGTCTACAAAACTAATAAACCCTGCCTGAAAGCCATGTGGGTTATAAACAACACCAAAGAACCCTCAAGCAAATGTCGCATAAAACAGAAAACGTTACTCCCAGACACAAACACGTTTGTCCCAAATTCACATAACAAACCGAGTGCCCACAAAAAATTAACCCTTTATGCAAGCTAGTAAAAACCTCTGATATCACTAGGATTACTGCCTCATTGCTGTATAGCAAGAAACCGTTTCTCCCACTGAAGTTTTCCTGTACTCCTCAGCTTCTGTGGGAACAGCAGTGGACCTTAGTTACAAATGCTAAGATCATCCTCCTCCAGGCAGAAATCTTCATCTATGTCTTGCCTGAGAGTAAATAGTACAACACCGGTACCATTTAAAAATAACAAACACTTGATTGAAGATAAAATAAAACTAACAGTTTAACACCTCTTCTCTTTACCCTTCCAGCTTAGAGCTAGCAAAGAGAATGACTGGGGGGTGGAGTTAAGGGGGGAGCTATATAGATGGCTCTGCTGAGGTGCTCTCTTTGCTACTTCCTGTCAGAAAGGACAATATCCCACAAGTTAGGAGGAATCCGTGGACTCGGTACATCTTGCAAAAGAAATATATATATATATATATATATATATATATATATGTGTGTGTGTGTGTGTGTGTGTGTGTGTGTGTGTGTGTGTATTACAAGTGTGTGTAGAGCGCTTAGTTGGAAGATACCTATGTTCTCTTATTAAAAAGTACACACAAAACTATGCATATATTAATTGCATATCACCAATAAGTGACACATTATAATGTATGAAGAATTAAAGGCATATGTATAAGTATAAATATAAATATCGTATGTGATGTGTTGAAATTCCTTATATATCCTCACAATTTTTCAATATAAGTGGAAACAAGAGTCTGTAATCTTAGTCCGTATAGTGTTGTTAAAGTGGTATTAACAACACAGCTAATTTTTAGAGTGTCTGTCTGTGTCACAAAAATAAAATGACGGTATTGCACTATTTT
The DNA here is from genome assembly GCF_027579735.1 of Bombina bombina. Taxonomy (NCBI): domain Eukaryota; kingdom Metazoa; phylum Chordata; class Amphibia; order Anura; family Bombinatoridae; genus Bombina; species Bombina bombina. The sequence continues at coordinate 785,064,482 of NC_069501.1, read as the reverse complement.
TTTCTTTTTTTTTTCTACTGCATGTATTCCGCATTTTTGTGTTCCGGAGACCACTCTACCAACTCCAAGTAGCAGAGAAGAGGGGATTCTGGAGACCTTTGTGGATTATCCTTCTAACTGTGCGCCACTTACCTCATGAGATTGGGAGTAAGGAAAGTAAGTAGGAACCCTGACGGGGTCGGTCATTTTTTACCTCATACCCTGGATTAATCAGAAGAACTGTGTTGTTAATACCACCTTTACTATATGGACTAAGATTACAGACTCTTGTTTCCCCTTATATTGAAAAATTGTGAAGATATACAAGGAATATAAGGAATTTCAAAACATCACATAAGATATTTATATTTATACTTATGCATATGCCTTTAATTCTTCATACATTGTAATGTGTCACTTATTGGTGATATGCAATTAATATATGCACAGTTTTGTGTGATATTTTTTACTAAGAGAACATCGGTATCTTCCAACTAAGCGCTCTACACACACTTGTAATACAATTAATTGAGTGTACTATAGAGGGCCGGTACATAACATACTTTTTAGGTAGGAGCTGCTGTTGGGAAATACTATCTGTTCTCCTATTGACAAACTAGGAAAGAGACTGCCTAGCGCTTTTAAATCTTTTTTATACTATATATATATATATATATATATATATATATATATATATATATATATATATATATATATATATATATATATATATATATATATATATATATAGTATATTAGACTTGTGCATTTGTCTGTTTTGTGTTTTACAACAATTGCAGAATATGACCGCCGCCAGCAGCATTGAGCTCATTTGGAAGCAGACTTTCTTCTTGTGAAAGTGCAACACACAAAGTTTGGTGCAAATACAGATCTTTGTGTTGCCTTTTCAAAAGAAGAAATCTGGCTCCGAAAAGAGTCAAATGCAAATTCGGCATTGTTGCAAAATAAAACAGACAAAACAGAATTTATGCTTACCGGATAAATTACTTTCTCCAACGGTGTGTCCGGTCCACGGCGTCATCCTTACTTGTGGGAATATATCTTCCCCAACAGGAAATGGCAAAGAGTCCCAGCAAAGCTGGCCATATAGTCCCTCCTAGGCTCCGCCCACCCCAGTCATTCGACCGACGGACAGGAGGAAAAATATAGGAGAAACCATATGGTACCGTGGTGACTGTAGTTAGAGAAAATAATTCATCAGACCTGATTAAAAAACCAGGGCAGGCCGTGGACCGGACACACCGTTGGAGAAAGTAATTTATCAGGTAAGCATAAATTCTGTTTTCTCCAACATTGGTGTGTCCGGTCCACGGCGTCATCCTTACTTGTGGGAACCAATACCAAAGCTTTAGGACACGGATGAAGGGAGGGAGCAAATCAGGTTACCTAAATGGAAGGCACCACGGCTTGCAAAACCTTTCTCCCAAAAATAGCCTCAGAAGAAGCAAAAGTATCAAATTTGTAAAATTTGGCAAAAGTGTGCAGTGAAGACCAAGTCGCTGCCTTACATATCTGATCAACAGAAGCCTCGTTCTTGAAGGCCCATGTGGAAGCCACAGCCCTAGTGAAGTGAGCTGTGATTCTTTCAGGAGGCTGCCGTCCGGCAGTCTCGTAAGCCAATCGGATGATGCTTTTAAGCCAAAAGGAAAGAGAGGTAGAAGTCGCTTTTTGACCTCTCTTTTTACCAGAATAGACGACAAACAGAGAAGATGTTTGTCTGAAATCTTTTGTAGCTTCTAAATAGAATTTTAGAGCACGGACTACGTCCAAATTGTGTAACAAACGTTCCTTCTTTGAAACTGGATTCGGACACAAAGAAGGTACAACTATCTCCTGGTTAATATTTTTGTTAGAAACAACCTTTGGAAGAAAACCAGGCTTAGTACGCAAAACCACCTTATCTGCATGGAACACCAGATAGGGCGGAGAACACTGCAGAGCAGATAACTCTGAAACTCTTCTAGCAGAAGAAATAGCAACCAAAAACAAAACTTTCCAAGATAACAACTTAATATCTATGGAATGTAGAGGTTCAAACGGAACCCCTTGAAGAACTGAAAGAACTAGATTTAAACTCCAGGGAGGAGTCAAAGGTCTGTAAACAGGCTTGATCCTAACCAGAGCCTGAACAAATGCTTGAACATCTGGCATAGCTGCCAGTCGTTTGTGTAGTAAGACAGATAAAGCAGAAATCTGTCCCTTTAGAGAACTCGCAGATAATCCTTTATCCAAACCTTCTTGCAGAAAGGAAAGAATCTTAGGAATTTTTACCTTATTCCAAGGGAATCCCTTGGATTCACACCAGCAGATATATCTTTTCCATATTTTATGGTAAATCTTTCTAGTTACCGGTTTTCTGGCCTGAACCAGAGTATCAATCACCGAATCTGAAAACCCACGCTTTGATAGAATCAAGCGTTCAATCTCCAAGCCGTCAGCTGGAGGGAGACCAGATTTGGATGTTCGAATGGACCCTGAACAAGAAGGTCCTGTCTCAAAGGTAGCTTCCATGGTGGAACCGATGACATATTCACCAGGTCTGCATACCAAGCCCAAGGCCAGAACGATGTCTGTATGAGCCTTTGCTTTTGAAAGGGACGACGCTTGTATTAGAATGTCGTCCAAGTACGGTACTACTGCAATGCCCCTCGATCTTAGAACCGCTAGAAGGGACCCGAGTACCTTTGTGAAAATCCTTGGAGCAGTGGCTAATCTGAATGGGAGGGCCACAAACTGGTAATGTCTGTCCAGAAAGGCGAACCTTAGGAACTGATGATGTTCTTTGTGGATAGGAATATGTAAGTACGCATCCTTTAGATCCACGGTAGTCATAAATTGACCTTCCTGGATAGTGGGCAGAATCGTTCGAATGGTTTCCATTTTGAACGATGGTACCCTGAGAAATTTGTTTAGGATCTTTAAATCCAGAATTGGTCTGAAGGTTCCCTCTTTTTTTGGGAACTACGAACAGATTTGAGTAAAATCCCATTCCTTGTTCCGTCATTGGAACAGGGTGTATCACTCCCATCTTTAACAGGTCTTCTATACAATGTAAGAACGCCTGTCTCTTTATTTGGTTTAAGGATAAGTGAGACATGTGGAACCTTCCCCTTGGGGGTAGTTCCCTGAATTCCAGAAGATAACCCTGAGAAACTATTTCTAGTGCCCAGGGATCCTGAACATCTCTTGCCCAAGCCTGAGCAAAGAGAGAGAGTCTGCCCCCTACTAGATCCGGTCCCGGATCGGGGGCTACTCCTTCATGCTGTTTTGTTAGCAGCAGCAGGCTTCTTGGCCTGCTTACCCTTGTTCCAGCCTTGCATAGGTTTCCAGGCTGGTTTGGGCTGTGAGGCATTACCCTCTTGCTTAGAGGATGCAGAACTAGAGGCCGGTCCGTTCCTGAAATTGCGAAAGGAACGAAAATTAGACTTATTCTTGGCCTTGAAAGGCCTATCTTGTGGAAGGGCGTGGCCCTTTCCCCCAGTGATGTCTGAGATAATCGCTTTCAATTCTGGCCCAAAGAGAGTTTTACCTTTGAAAGGGATGTTAAGCAATTTTGTCTTGGATGATACATCCGCGCCACAATTGCAAACCCTGAATTTTTCACCGCTAATCTAGCTAATTGCAAAGCGGCATCTAGAATAAAAGAGTTAGCCAACTTAAGTGCGTGAACTCTGTCCATAACCTCCTCATATGGAGTCTCTCTACTGAGCGACTTTTCTAGTTCCTCGAACCAGAACCACGCTGCTGTAGTGACAGGAACAATGCACGAAATGGGTTGTAGAAGGTAACCTTGCTGTACAAAAATCTTTTTAAGCAAACCCTCCAATTTTTTATCCATAGGATCTTTGAAAGCACAACTATCCTCGATAGGAATAGTAGTTCGCTTGTTTAGAGTAGAAACTGCCCCCTCGACCTTAGGAACTGTCTGCCATAAGTCCTTTCTGGGGTCGACCATAGGAAATAATTTCTTAAATATAGGGGGGGGAACAAAAGGTATGCCGGGCTTCTCCCACTCCTTATTCACTATGTCCGCCACCCGCTTGGGTATAGGAAAAGCGTCGGGGTGCACCGGAACCTCTAGAAATTTGTCCATTTTGCATAATTTCTCTGGAATGACCAAGTTGTCACAATCATCCAGAGTAGATAACACCTCCTTAAGCAGTGCGCGGAGATGTTCTAATTTAAATTTAAATGTCACAACATCAGGTTCAGCTTGTTGAGAAATTTTTCCTGAATCTGAAATTTCCCCATCTGACAAAACCTCCCTCATGGCCACTTCAGATTGGTGTGAGGGTATGACAGAACAATTATCATCAGCGCCCTCCTGCTCTTCAGTGTTTAAAACAGAGCAATCGCGCTTTCTCTGATATGCAGGCATTTTGGATAAAATATTTGCTATGGAGTTATCCATTACAGCCATCAATTGTTGCATGGTAATAAGCATTGGCGCGCTAGATGTACTAGGGGCCTCCTGCGTGGGCAAAACTGGTGTAGACACAGTAGGAGATGATGTAGTATCATGTCTACTCCCCTCATCTGAGGAATCATCTTGGGCAATTTCATTATCTGTGGCAGTACTGTCCTTACTTTGTTTGGACGCTATGGCACAATTATCACACAATTTTGAATGGGGAGACACATTGGCTTTCATACATATAGAACATAGCTTATCCGAAGGCACAGACATGTTAAACAGGCTTGAACTTGTCAATAAAGCACAAAAACCGTTTTAAAACAAAACCGTTACTGTCTCTTTAAATTTTAAACAGAGCACACTTTATTACTGAATATGTGAAAAAGTATGAAGGAATCGTTCAAAATTTACCAAATTTTCACCACAGTGTCTTAAAGCATTAAAAGTATTGCATGCCAATTTTCAGAGCTTTAACCCTTAAAATAACGGAACCGGAGCCGTTTACAAATTTAACCCCTATACAGTCCCAGCTACAGCCTTTGCTGTGACCTAACCAAGCCCAGAGGGGAATACGATACCAAATGACGCCTTCTAGAAACTTTTCCAAGCACTTTCAGGTCCTCACACATGCATCTGCATGTCTTGCTCTCAAAAACAAGTGTGCAGTAATGGCGCGAAAATGAGTCTCAGCCTACAACTGGGAAGGCCCTCCCTGACTGGAAAAGGTGTCTAACATAGTGCCTGACGTTAAAAAACGTTTCCCAAGTTTATAAGTGTGAATTATCAGCATAAACATGTATAAAATGTCCAAATAAAGCAATCGATTTAGCCCATAAAAGTGTCTAGCAGTTTTATAGCCCATATTAAGCCCTTTATTCTGTTTGAAACTAAGAAAATGGCTTACCGGTCCCCATGAGGGGAAATGACAGCCTTCCAGCATTACACAGTCTTGTTAGAAATATGGCTAGTCATACCTTAAGCAGAAAAGTCTGCTAACTGTTTCCCCCAACTGAAGTTACTTCATCTCAACAGTCCTATGTGGAAACAGCAATCGATTTTAGTTACTGTCTGCTAAAATCATCTTCCTCTCACAAACAGAAATCTTCATCCTTTTCTGTTTCAGAGTAAATAGTACATACCAGCACTATTTTAAAATAACAAACTATTGATAGTAGAATAAAAAAACTACATTTAAACACCACATACTCTTAACCATCTCCGTGGAGATGTTGCCTGTGCAACGGCAAAGAGAATGACTGGGGTGGGCGGAGCCTAGGAGGGACTATATGGCCAGCTTTGCTGGGACTCTTTGCCATTTCCTGTTGGGGAAGAGATATTCCCACAAGTAAGGATGACGCCGTGGACCGGACACACCAATGTTGGAGAAATACAAATGTCTAATATATATTAGTGTGGGGGTGTGTGTGTGTGTGTGAAAGAATGCTTTAAAAATGGAAATGTTCGAAATAATAGTTTATTTTTATCAATTAACAAAATGCAAAGTGAATGAACAGAAGAAAAATCTAAAACAAATCCATATTTGTTGTAACCACCCTTCAAAACAGCATGATTTTTTCTAGGTACACTTGCAAACAGATTTTTAAGGAAGACAGGTAGGTTGTTCCAAACATCTTGCAGACCTAACTACAGTTGTGTGGATTTAGGCAGCTTTGGCTGCTTGTCTTCATGTAATCCCAGACAGACTTGATGATGATGAGATCAGGACTCTGTGGGGCCATATATAATGGGTACAAGACAGCAGAGTTTGGTGGCGACAGGCTCTTTCACAGAACTGCAAGGTTGCAATTTTGCTGCTTTTATGTAGAACCCTGATCATCTCAATTGTGCTATCTTGTATTATGTCCTCTTCTTCAACACAAGGATATCAACTATGGTCTTTGTAAAGAGGAAAAAGAGTACTAGCAGTCAGCCTTACTTCTTCTGATTAGGGTATTTTAAACAATGCACTTAACCTTTGTAAAACATACATTGTACTAAATTCATCTAAAAGGGATATTTTAACAGCATCCATACATGTGGTGTTTTTAAACCCACCTATAGATAGCTTTCCACACTTCAACTATGACCACACAAAGCCATGAACTTAATACAATTATAGGTCCTACCACACTATTAAAGGGACAGTCTAGTCCAAAATAAAGTTTAATGAGTTAAATAGGGAATGTAATTTTAAACAACTTTCCAATTTACTTTTATCACCAATTTAGCTTTGTTCTCTTGGTATTCTTAGTTGAAAGCTAAAAGTAGGAGGTTCATATGCTAATTTCTTAGACCTTGAAGACCGCCTCTTATATGAACGCATTTTGACACTTTCACCACTAGAGGGCATTAGTTCATGTGTGTCATATAGATAACATTGTGCTCACGCACGTTTGGTTACCTAGGAGCCAGCACTGATTGGCTAAAATGCAAGTCTGTCAAAAGAACTGAAATAAAGGGGCAGTTTGCAGTGGCTTAGATACAAGGTAATCACAGAGGTAAATAGTGTATTAATATAACAGTGTTAGTTATGCAAAACTGGGGAATGGGTAATAAAGGGATTATCTATCTTTTTAAACAATACAAATTCTGGTGTAGACTGTCCCTTTAAAGTAAATAATGTTGATACAAAACTGCATATTTTTTCTCATCACACTTAAAAATAAACAGACAAATGCATAACTAAAGCTGGATTTATACACATTTCATACTATGGCTTGCATTTTCATTCACAAACAAAATTAAATACCACAATTAAAAATGGTTTTGTACAACCACTGCCTAGAGTCAAACAGACTAATTAAAGTACATTTTTATTATAACACCATTGGAGAAGGTTTACTTCCCAGAAAGTCAATAAGCTTATTTTATGCTGTGATTATGATAAATAATTAAAGGGATCCAAGTAATTTGTTGACTCAGAGAGCGAGTCTGCAACTGACTCTATACTTTGGGCAATTTCTAAAAAACAGAGTTGTGACTGGATTCATCGAATGAGTTAGCAGACTTAAAAGTAGTCATTGAATAAACATATAAGGTAGGTTTTCTACACAGTGCTTGCAGTCTAAATGGTTTTGAAAGAGTGAAAAATGCTCTGTTTCCACACTTGAATTTAAAGACTAAAATGCTTTTCTTGGCATTTGTGCAGAAAGCAGGTATTTCACAGGCATGTTTCTCAAGCTACTGTAAATGAGTATCTACAGCTTTAAAACCTATTTGTAGAATGCACAGCAGAAATAGTATTCATCATCTTTATCAAATCTATGATCTGTGTTTACATTTTTATTAACACTGTGATACTCATTTCAGCAAATACATATTTCCCATTAAGGCCAGTGAAGCTCTTGAATGACAAGTGCTTCAGATGTATTATTGAGTGGACAGAATTCTTCCACAAATAAACATTATAAATACAGGATGCAAAAAGTAAACCACCAATCTGATGATAACCGGCTGACTTCTAATTAAAATATATTTTAAAAATTCTTAGTTTCACTTTGAAGCTAAACTTTTTTCCACGTAAAACATGTTTATCATGTCATTAATTTAAAGGGACAGTCAAGTCCAAAAAAAACGTTCAGGATTCACATAGGGTATGTAATTTTAAACAACTTTCCAATTTACTTTTATCACCAATTTTGCTTTGTTCTCTGTTCTTAGTTGAAAGCTAAACCTAGGAGGTTCATATGTTAATTTCTTAGACCTTGAAGGCCGCCTCTAATCTAATGCATTTTGACAGTTTTTCACCACTAGAGGGTATTAGTTCCTATGTTTCATATAGACAACATTGAGCTCATGCATGTGAATTTACTGAGGAGTGAGCATGGATTGGCTAAAATGCAAGTCTGTCAAAAGAACTGAAATAAGGGGCAGTCTGCAGAGGCTTTGATACAAGGTAATTGCAGAGGTAAAACGTGTATTATTATAACTGTTTTGGTTATGCAAAACTATCTTTTAAAACAACAAAAATTCTGGTGTCAACTGTCCCTTTAATATGTGTGCAATCCACAAACAGAATCTTACTTTATAAACATATTAAATCTGATTACTGCATGATAAAACAATATTTTTTTCCATTTTTTTTTCTTTCTTTTTCACTCATATGCTCCAGATTATATGTTTGGGGCATCTGGATAAATCAAAGGTTACCCATACCTCACAAGTACCTAAAATGACCATACAATTATGGGCTAACTCATTACTTCTGCCTGGCTAAGCTAGCATTTTCTATAGAGAATATGCTCTAAAAACACATGGTCTGCCACAAGTCTGTAATTGTGTTTTGGCATAACACAATCTGTGATCTTATAATTTCAGTCAACTGAGGACAACCCACACACTGCTTGTCTAATACGCAGGTGCCTGGGGGAGATTATGAAAAAGAAGATTTTAAAGTTTCCTTTATAACACATGTAAAAAACATCTTCCTAGGTTACCAATTGTAAAAGATCTGAATTTAATTTGATATTCTCTTAAAAGCTTGTTTTCATAATCTTATTATCAACATACATAGGCTTGTATGCCCCTAGGACTGTACATGTTGTACACAACATTAGGTCAAGAAAGCAGGACAACAGTATAATTACATCTCCAAACATTAAAAACAACACATATTGGTAATTTTATTATAGGAACACAACCATTTGTCACATGTGTATTGCTCTACACTATATCCATGTAAGATAAAGCTTCTTGTACGACATGTATGATGGCACTTCCATCAGAAAACATGGTGTGGAACATTTCAAACATAAAACAAAATGAATAATACCACCAAAAAATAGGAGGTGGTGATTTAACCTACTAGTTTAAAATCCAAATATAAACATGTTTTCACAAAGGATCATTGAAAAGATTCTCAGGATTTAAAAGCAGTCCTGCATGGCTGCTCCTAATTTAAAAATACACTAGGCCTCTGTAGAAGACCAGAAAAAAATAATAATAAAGGATGAGGGGTGTCCCAATAGTGCTGGAAAACAAACAATCCATTAAAGTAAAATTTACAAATCACACTACGAAGAATGTTGCACCTGCAAAGTGCTATAACCAGCTACTTCAGCTGGTCAGCTAGATGACCACATGTCTTTGAGCTGATGTCCACTTCATCTGGATATACAAGAAATGATATACAGGTATCCACCTTGCAAGTAACTTATAGACTGATTGCTATTAGTAGGATAAAAGGTATATCCTTATCTATACCCTTTTAGTAAGCAGATTTGTCAAAATAATTGTCCATATTGTCCATTTATATATATATATATATATATATATATATATATATATATATATATATATATATATATATATATATATATATATATATATATATATATATATATATATATATATATATATATATATCCTGTGCACCTTTGACTTGTTCCCAGTTAGCTTGCATTTTTTGGCTGTATTAGGGACCCAGGTTTGGGAAAGACCATGACATGGTACCTGGGCTTGTCGCATTTGGCCAGATGCAGTAACTACCGTAACTCTTCTAGTTTTTCTTTTAATCTTAGCTGAGTGCTTGCAAGTGTACACACACACACAAATGTATGTATGTAAATAAATAAATAAAAATAAACAAATGTAAAAAATAAATAAAATAATAATAACCTGAACTTCAGAATCTGCATCCACATGTTGCACTTGAAACCAGGTATCCCTGTTGTTGTTTTTAGTTAGGTCCTCCTTAAGAATTGCAACTTTCCCTAAAAAAAGCAGAAAACAATATATATTAGACATTTTTAATGCAGTTATAGCTCTGTAGTCACAACCATCAAAACAAACAAAAACTATAACATTAATTTGCATAGAGATGGGAAATAAAGATGAGGGGGAGGAGTTTGGTGGAGTAGATTAAACAATGTATCATGAATGATTACTAGGACAAGGATATAGGTAATACAGAAGGGAGGCGGTGCAGGCGGATCTTTGTTTAGGTTTAAAAAATATGGAATCATGTTGTGTCGGGTGTTGACTGTCCCTTTAAATCAGTGAGTTGTGGTGAGGTCAGAGGCTGGTGAGGCACTAGATATGATACGCCGGAGAAACACATAAACCGCGGGCTGCAAGTACACCCAACAGGGCAAGTTTAAATTATAGCTGAACCAGTGCATAGATGAAATAATCAGCTGATGGGTGAGAGAAGGTAAGTAACCATGGTGGCACTGGTTCAGCTATAATGAGAGCAGAGAATGTTTTTAAACTAGTACATCATAAATGTACATTTTAGGGTAACTATGGTTAAAGGGACATGGAACTCATATTTTTTTCTTTCACGATTCAGATAGAGTATACAGTTTTAAACAACTTTCCAATTTACTTATATTGCCTAATTTGCATCCTTATCTTGGTATATTTTGTTGAAGAAGCAGCAATGCACTACTGGGAGTTAGCTGAATGCATCTGGGAGCCAATAACACCAGACAAACATGTGCAGCCACCAATCATCAGCTCCTGAGACTACTTAGGTATCCTTTTTAACAAAGGATATCTAGAGAAAAAAAACAGACATTTTGAGTGCAGTTATATCTCTGTAGTCACAACCAACAAAACAAACAAAAACTATAACATTAATTTGCATAGAGATGGGGAATAAGGATAAGGGGGAGGAGTTTGGTGGCCATATTTAGAGTAGATTAAACAATGTATCATGAATGATTACTAGGACAAGGATATAGGTAATACAGAAGGGAGGCGGTGCAGGCAGATCTTTGTTTAGGTTTAAAAAAAATATAGAATCATGTTGTGTCGGTGTTGACTGTCCCTTTAAAATACACTTTTAAAACGGCTATAGCTTTTATTAGAAGCATATTTGCTAATACATGTATGTATATTACAAAAATGCTTCAGTTCAATACTGAAACGCACCCATGTGGTTTAAAATTTTGGCTGGAATATCCCTTTAATGGCAAATAAAATGGTGGGTTTAGCGGTTACATCACAGGTTGAAGAGCCTGTATGTTGATAAATCCTTTCAACATTGTAGTGATGCTATAAGATGACGTAAACTATTTACATGTTGTGCTACAAATCTAGAGAAGTGTGTGAATAAGGGAATATTAGTATATTCATGTGTGTTTGTTTTTTATGGATTTGGCTAATTGTTATCAGTTAAAAAGTGCTTATTATTAATGTTTGCACTATAAATGATTGAGCAGGTTCTTCAATTGCTTCCTAATGTCATCCAATAATATGGGGGTCAGAGTGTTTAGTGCATTCACAAAACCAAAGCTACATTTGTCTATTGCATAACTTTCTGGGGTACTCAATTGTTGTCTAGGGGTTAATCAAGTCCTTTCAGCTGTGGATTGTAATCAGTAACACAGGATTGGCACCTATAGGACCATTTATAATTAATAATGAAAAAATGTGCTAAGATTGATCAAATGATAAATAAGGTGCTGATCACAATCTAAGTATTACTTAACAGCTACCCACCCACTTATTTGTCCCTGAAAGTGTGAGATTTAAATGCTCCCACATCAGATCTCATTAGTGTTAGCTTTGTGGTTATGGTATAAAAAGGTTTTATATGCATCATTTCATACAGGATAACAATGTTTGCTTACCTGATAAATTCCTTTATTTCTTACTGGTGGGAGAAAACGATTCATTACTGTTGGGAATTCATCACCCGACCACCAGGAGGAGGCAAAGAAACCCCAAAGCAAGAGCTTTAATATCACTCCTAGTTCCTGTTCCCTCCCAATATTTCGTATAACCAAGCATAGGAGGAAGAAGTAAAAAGGATAGTAGGGTAGAGAGGTGCAAGCTATTACTGCCCAAACTGTGGAGTCCACAAAAACAATTGGTGGGACAAAAGAACAGGGCAGGCACCTATTGAGCAGAGCTACACCCTGAAGAAACGACCTGCCAAAAAAACTGGCTCAGCAGAAACGAAAGCCTTAAACTGATGTTTGATTTTTTTTTTCTCAAGACTCAAGAAAAGGACACAGAATGATACTAATGAACTGTAGTAGGACAGTGACTATCCCTTCACTAAGGAAACTTTGCAAATGAGACTTTACTATAAAGCTAAGACAAATAAGTTGCCTTCTGCCCCTACATTATCTAAAAACAAAAACAAACAGTGGAGAACTGTATAGTTTATAGCAGTCTGAAGAATAAAAGACCAATATATATTTGTCCCATTTTAATAGCTAAGAGATCCTTAACCAGTATGTTGGGAAACCCATAGGAGAGCCCCCCAGCTTCTGGTATAGGGGTCTTACCTTCCACGGTGCTGAACAGGAAGAAAAGACAAGGAGCCGAAGCACTTGCAACAGCTGACAACACCTAAGAGGAGGAGCGCACGCCTAATACCACGTAGCGGGAAAACCTTTGGGAGATAAGTACGATCACTCCGTTCTTATGCATTTTCTTCTGTGTCCGCCACCATTTTAGCGCTCCTGTCTAGAACTATAAAAGAACTGGCTGCTGTAGGGCGGAAGGCAAACAAACTCTCTCCCTTTTGAGAGAGCCAGTGAAGTACCCCTCTGTGTGTCTCCCTCAACACAACATGTTCAAGTCTTCGGCACCATCTTAGCGATTCTGTAGTGATAAGAGAACGGAGCACTAAGACGCTTGTCGATGCATGGCTCTAAACTGCACTCTGGTCAAAAAAGGGGCTGCAACACCACAAAAGGAAACACTTGAAAGAGACCAAAGCATTGGGCTCAACATCCACATCCATTTTATGTGTAGACAGCAAATCACTTCATATTCATGTTGAGCCATAAGAAATGACTATGTGCAGAACAAACACATATATATGTCCCCCAATAAAGTATGACAAGCTTCCACTGTACTGGAGACAACGTACTAGACGTAGGTAAAATGTTATTATAAGCTCAAATGATATGCCCATCTCCATGGACTGGCTATGATGTACAAAGACATATGTACATACTGATGTATGGCAGGGCTCGACAAACCCAGGAGCCGGGAAGCCACTGGCTCCTAGGATTTTAAACCTGGCTACTAACGTTTTGGGTTATTCTTCATATATTTATATTCAAATACTCATATAATGTTCTTATTGGTGTGGTGACATAGCTTACTGACCTAGCTGTTATTAAATTCCCTTCCTCCCAGATACACCTTTCTCTCTGAACTAAAGACACTCCTAATAGCCTTTGACTGGCATTTGATAAACCATTCCCTATTGAATTGGGGTATAACTGGAACACTCTATCTCCTTCTCTTTCTTATGCTGAAAGATGGATGATGGTGGACACATTGGAGAATGTGGCTAAGTATATTCCTATGATTATTTTAGCAGTGTTGGACAAACTGGGGTTATTGTAGTAAAGTTGCCCTGTCTTAAATATTTGTACTGTTTTGCTGTAAAATAGATGTGTATATATACCTGTAAATATTTCTCTTATTATTAACATATATTGATTCCAAATAAACAGTTGGGAAACAATGGAGACCCTCTCATAGAGTTTATTTCACAACTTACTTATATTGGTTTAGTGGTTTTACCATAGAGATTTAGTACTAAATTAGAATTATATTTAGTATAAAGTAAAAATATTTTAAATTAATTAATAACCTCAATTGGCTCCCAAATTTTTAACAGATTTGTCGACCCCTGGACTATGGGCTGTTGTGTGAGGCATACAGGTACAGTTATGTACATAAATAATTGGACACTGAAAAGTTTTGCTATTTCAGCCGTTTACCAAAATAAATTAAATTTATAGTTAAAGAATATGGGATTATAGGGCAGTCTCTCAGCTTTGAGGGTATTCATATCCAAATTGGAGAATGAGTTTAGCAATTACCACTCTTTATTATGTAGCCCTTTTTCAAGGGACCAAAAATAATAATTGGACAATGGACTCAAAAAATGTTTCAGGAACAGGTGTGGGATATTCTTTCGTTATTTCATCATCAATTAAGAAGGTAAAAGTTCTGGAGTTGATTCCAGGTGTGGCATTTGCATTTGGAAGCTGTTGTTGTAAACCCACAACATGCATTCCAAGGAGCTCTCAATGCAAGTGAAACAGGTCATCCTTAGGCTGCAAAAAAAAAAAGAAATCCATCAGAAAAATAGCAGGAACATTAGGAGTGGCCAAATCAACAGTTTGGTACATTCTGAGAAAGAAAAAAAAAAGAAAGCACTGGTGAGCTCTGCAACACAAAAAGGCCTGGACTTCCACAGAAGACAACAGTGGTGGATGACCATAGGATCCTTTCCATCCAGCCAAGTGAAGACTACTCTCCAGGAGGTAGGCATATCATTATTCAACTCACAAGGGCAAATACAGAGGGTTCACCATGAAGTGCAAACCATTTATAAGAATAGAAAGGCCAGATCAGACTCTGCCAAAAAAATTCTAAAAAAAAAAGCCAGCCCAGTTCTGAAACAGCTTTCTTTGGACAAATGAAACTAAGATCAACATGTACTAGAATGATGGGAAGAAAAAAGTATGAAGAAGGCTTGAAACGACTCATGATCCAAAGTATACCCCATTATCTGTAAAACATAGTGGAGGCAGTGTGATGGCATGGGTATGTATGGCTTCCAATGGCACCAGGTCACTAGTGTCTATTGATGATGTGACAGAAGTCAGAAGCAGCCGGATGAATTGTATAGGGATATATTGTCTGCCAATATTAAGCAAAGCTGATTGGATGGCTTCACTTTACAGATGGACAATGACCCAAACATAATGCGTAAGCAACCCAGGAGTTTTTGAAGGCAAAGAAGAGGAATATTCTGCAATGGCCAAGTCAATCACCTGATCTCAACCCGATTGAGCATGCATTTCACTTGCTAAAGACAAAACTTAAGGCAGAAAGACCCACGAACAAACAACTGAAGACAGCTGCAGTAAAGGCCTGGCAAAGCATCACAAAGGAGGAAATCCAGCGTTTGGTGATGTCCATGTGTTCCAGACTTCAAGCAGTCATTGCCGGCAAAGGATTATCAACAAAGTATTAAAAATTAACATTTTATTTATGATCGTGTTAATTTGTCCAATTGCATGTGAGACCCTGAAATAAGGGGATTGTGTATGAAAATGGTTGCAATTCCTAAACGTTTCATACAATATTTTTGTTTAACCCCTTGAATTAAAGAGGAAAGTCTGCAGTTCAATTGCATTTCGGTTGTTTCATTTCAAATCCATTGTGATGGTGTACAGAGCCAGAAGTATGAAAATTGTGTCAAGTCAATGTCCAATTAATTACAGACCTAACTGTACTTACCCAGCCATTGTCCATCCACTTCTTTTACCCAGATGCTAGTCCAGCAGATATATTACCAACAGGTTTCAAAAAGAAATAAATGACATTATTTATTTTGCTAAATGTAATAACATTATCACTCAATCAATGGAAGATAAGCTTATGGTTAAATATCCTGTGACTCCAATCTTTCACCACTTCCCCAAAATCCACAAAAACCCACTATCTCCACCAGGGAGGCCAATTATAGCAGGAATTGGCTCACTAAATGAGGCCCTATCTGAACTAGTGGATAGCTTTTTGCAACCACTAGTGAACAAACTTCCTAGTTATATTCAGGATACCACCTCTTTCATTAAGAAAATAGAGAACCTCACATGGACTAATAGTTATAGATTTATGGTAGTTGATGTCACCTCACTCTATACGTCCATTGATCCCCAAAAAGGCTTGACAGCTATTGAATTTTTCATTGATCTATATTGTAACTTTGAACCAGCCACTAAAATATTTCTCCTGAGGGCTGTGGAATACCTTCTATCTCACAATTTCTTTATGTTTCAGACACAACACTATCTCCAGAGACGCGGGACAGCGATGGGGGCCAAGTTTGCCCCCTCCTATGCCAACCTATTTATGGGTTGGTGGGAGCTGTCCCGTGTCTATGGAGATAGTAATCCCTTTGGGGGCATTATTGTTCAATATTTTCGCTATATTGACGATCTGTTCTTTGTCCTGGACTGTGATGAGCCGACAGCAGACAATTTCTGCAATTACCTTAACTGTAACCAATTTGGGATTGAGTTTACAGGCGAACACAGCAATGAAAGTATCAACTTTCTGGATCTCACAGTCCAGGGCAAGGTGGGATCACCGGTGCAAACTAAAATGTTCAGAAAGGAAACTGCGGGTAATACCCTCTTAAAATTTGAATCATGTCATCCAAGACACGTTCTCAAAGGGATCCCCAAAGGGGAGTATATCCGTATTAAGAGGAATTGTACAAGTGAGGCAGAATACCAAACTCAAGCGAAAGAAGCTACACAGAGATTTATTGACAGGGGGTACAGGCAGGACCTGTTACAGAAATCAAAAGAAAATGTTGACACCATTCCGAGGCAACATCTTCTCCAATATAAGATTAAAAAACAAAGTGAGAAGAATGAAAAACTAAAATTCATTACCACATACAGTACAGAATACAACAAAGTATGCTCTATAATAAGAGACTGTCTCCCTATACTGTACTCTGATTCAATTACAAAAGAGATATTGTCCTCTGGGTGTGAGTTTATCCCTAGAAGGGCTAAAACTCTGGCAAATCATCTATCTCCCTCTGATCTAAAACCTGTCAAAAAC
Organism: Bombina bombina; assembly: GCF_027579735.1. Lineage (NCBI taxonomy): Eukaryota > Metazoa > Chordata > Amphibia > Anura > Bombinatoridae > Bombina > Bombina bombina. The sequence goes on along the minus strand of NC_069501.1, from coordinate 785,047,507 downwards.
AAGTGCTGGCTTACGAGAAAGGAAGGATTTCACAAATGTAGACGTCCTATATGTAAGACCTGTAATCATGTCATTGAGGGGAATATATTTAGATCTAGCACTACAAATAAAGAGTATAACATCAAATATTTTATAAACTGTGCGACAACTCATGTTGTCTACTTGCTTACCTGTGATATTTGCAAGAAGCAATACACAGGGAAAACAAAAAGATCGTTGAAAGATAGATTTCTTCAGCATCTAAGGTCTATTGAGGACGAGGAAAGTGATACTCCGGTATCTAGGCATTTTAAACTACTTCATAACTCAGAGACGGCCTCTTTAAGAATACAAGGCATTGACCACATTACCAAATGGAAGAGAGGAGGTAATAGGGAAATGGTATTAAATAAAAAAGAGATATTTTGGATGTTCTCTTTGAAAACCAGTGAACCTGATGGCCTAAACATCAGAAGGGATTTAGATGTATTTACATAGGGCCTATAGTACTTTTACTATGTTAATATTTAATTTTGGTCTTTTACTACTACTTTCCCTAGACTTAATAAATATTCCTAGTTCTCTGGTCTCTTGTGCAGTGTTCAAACTAAAGCGTTCATACGTTTCTTTTGATATGCTTAAAATTTTGGAACTTCCCCATAGAACAGTTGAATGCAATTAGAAATGTTAGAAAAGTCTATTTCCCCCCCCCCCCCTTTTTTTAACCCTTGGGCTAATTATAGCTTAAAAGGAGGTATTCAATGGGGGTATTTGATTAATTAATAAATTGGTTTATCTCAGAGATAATCCCCCCCTTTTTTCTGTAAGCATTGCTGATCTACATGGGGATCCTTAACATGTAAAAACCTAATGTCTATTAATGATCTGTAGTAATGCTCTCAATTGCAATCTATGCACCTATAGGATAAGAAAGGAACAATGTATATAATAGATACTATACGCATGTGGGCCTGAAGAGGCCTTTTCCCTCCTGTGTCCATGTTCAGTCAGGTGTTTTTAATTAATGCTTGTATCATACAGGTATAAGAAGGTGTCAGACCGGTCTCCATGTATGCAGTGAACAAGTGCGCATGGGCACAAAACGCGTCTGCGTGGAGACCGGCCTTTACACCTGACCGCTGTTACTGCTGGCTCTGTTTGTTGTTTGCCGAAGTTAATGGCACACGTTTTTAACCTCAATAAATTTATACTCTTTTTTATCTTACCCTGCCTGGTATTTGCCTGAACCATATACTACAGAAGAATTTGAGTGCTTGTTTGCGATAGTGCGCTTACCTTCATTTCTGGAGATTTGTATATATATATATATATATATATATATATATATATATATATATATATATATATTTATTATGTAATATTTGTATATTTGCATCTTTAAAAAATGGGACAGTTTGGAGACAGGATGGAACAAGAAGTGTAAACAACATCTTATGTCATTTAGGCAATATTTACATGTCTATAGATAGCCTAAGGGTAATTTATATAATTGTTATTACTTTTTTACACATAGAGCCCTCAGAAAGATAGTACAGTACTGTAATCATAAAGGTAATATTTGTTGTTTTAAATAAATATAGACTATTTACATTTTGGAACATAAAAAAATAAGTACAGGCAGAGAAGAATGTGACTAAGAGGCAGGGAAAAATAGTGATTTTTGATCATTTTATTTAAAAAAATATTAATTAAAAAGTTTGGATTCCAGAATAAGTTTTGGATTTTGGAATTCCGGATTTGGGGATTAGTACATGTATATTCATCATGTTCGGTGAGGGTGCTGGAGTATTTTTATGTGTATCGATGTATGTAAACTATGTATATAGACAGATAAATGCATACATTACAATATATATATTTAATGTCTTTTTTACATTGATGCAATAAATGCTACGTTTTATGATATTAGACCAGTGAGTGCCTTTTTTGGAATGGAATATTGATCTTGATATGGAAGTACACCCTGGCGGATGAAACATTTGTAAGACTGTACTCATCCTTCTCTGGAAGTTTTTATATATATATATATATATATATATATATATATATATATATATATATATATATATATATATATATATATATATATATATATATATATATATATATATATATATATATATATATATATATATATATATACACACACATATACACACATATACACACATATATACATACACACAAACAGTATGAAATTCCCAATACAAAAAAGCTGGGGAAATGTGGAAAGAAAAGTGTGGAGTTATACTGAAACCAGAAAGCGTAGTGCCAATTGTTTATTTAATCCAATTATCTAGAGATATCTCGAAATAACAGCCTATTAATACCATAGTGAGTGTGATTCTGTAATTTGTCAGGAAATGCCACCTCTGTTTCACGCTTTCGCAATACAGGGAAGTTTTAAAAATAGTCAGGCTTGCATTGTTTTTAACATTTAAATTATGAAGTCACAAGTTTTTATTTTAGTATTCTGCATTTTTCTAATCAATTCTGCTTTGAATTTACTTTACAAAGACCGCACACACAAGAATGTTTTGTTAATGATGCTTATTAAAGAGATATATATATATATATATACATTTATACACACCTCCATTTTTATATTGAAATGCTATGACTTGCCATATACTTAAAGGGATGCTTGTTTGTTTGTTTTGTTGCATTTACAAAGGTGGTTTAAAATATATTACAGATTTATAATGTTCCTATCCTAAAATATATGTGTAAAGAGTGAGCTATGTGAGTTGTCCTTAGCAACCAATACTATCATACTACATACTACATACTATCTAGCAACATTTAATGCAATGTTTAGTTCACTTAAAGGAACATTCTGATTTAAAACAAATATATATATCCTAAAGGGGCAGTAAAGTCAAAATTACACTATCATGATTCAAATAGAGCATGTCATTTTAAAACACTTTCCAATTTACTTCTATTATCAAATTTGTTTTGTTCTCGTGGAATACTTTGTTGAATAGTAAAACTAGGGGGGCTCATAGGATGTCCGGAGAGTGCACGTGTCTTTAGCAGTACTATTTGTAACTTTTTATAACATATTTAAAAACAATGTTGCCAACACTACTTCCATAGACTGCTAAAGACACGTGCACTCTCCTGAAGTCCTTTAAGCCCAACTAGGTTTACTCTTCAACAAATAATACCAAGAGAACAAAGCAAATTTGATAGAAGTAAATTGGAAGGTTGTTTAAACTTTCATGGTCTAGATGGAGTGTGCAATTTTAATTTTGACTTTAGTGTCCCTTTAAGAGCCGTTTGTTTCACTACGTGGAATGTTCCGGGTGTGAAGAAGAGACATTATTTCACAATATAATGCCAGGAGGCGCTGTCTTATGGAGCTGCTAACTACTCTGTGGAACTGCAATGTATGAGGTACCAGATCAGCAGTTTAACCAGCAAAGTGGGAAAACAAACAGAAATCTAGGGTCTGTAATGTAGAAGAAATGAGAACGTAATTGCTATTTAATAATGTCTCTTTAAACAATGCTCATTCACATGCAATTTAAAAATGCCTTGACTTGCGTATAAAGGCCCTTGTCACCTGTTTGAAGACTTTTGTGTTCTCAATACATTTTAACCCCCTTCTGTGTAGCCAAATGGCTACATGAAACAGTGGAGGAAAATAGTAGAATGGAATAAATGTTGTGTGACAAAGAATTGTAATACAGGTCTTTAGTAAATCAGTTCAAGCTCAAATGCATTGGCCTATGCACGACAAATCTAAGAAGACACAAATATAAGAAATAAGCTTCTGTGTTTTAAACACTCCAGATCATTCATTTCACGCATCACAGCTCAACCTAAATTGGCAAACACAGTTTTCTAAAACAAATGAACTTTCCAATAGCTATCCTGACAACAAGCTTTAGCAGCATGACAATGCTGAGAAGTGAGAGGTACCAGTGAGAAGAACGGTTACCAGGAGATGTGAAATGTGACAGCAAGACTGGAAGTGTGCCCAATGCCACAGGAAAGCACCGCAGCTAAAGAGGTCTATGACAGCTTGGCTGGATGTGAAGGATGTGTGATGTGAAAGCCTGAATGTTTCTACGGACAACAAAGCAGAGGAGGGGACATGAAGCATTTAAAAGAAACAGACAAAGGGAGGAGGGAGACGATTACAAGCAAATGCAGGAGGTGAGCTGGTAAGAAGAAGGTGTTACAAACTTTATTGAAATTGATTGGGAACTGCTAAGTATTCAAATATTCTATTAATAGTTTAAAGAAAATGAAATAATTAGAAAACTAAAGGTTCCCAATTCTGTTCAACACAAAACTCTCAACATTTTAACTTTCTAGCACATGGGGACCGCATACCAATATTTTAGAAGCCTTGGGCCACATATAAATTTATGGGTATTAAACAAATTAATATATAGGTCTAAAAAATATTCAGTTGCACAGTGCCAGATTTAGGTAAGGTTGCAGGGTACGCTCTGTCCCCTACTCTTCCCTTCAGAGGGCTTTTCTGAGTTGTGGTCACCCCAAAGCACACATTTTAGTTTCGCTTTTCCTAGGGCCACAAAACTATGGCACAAGTTGTTAGTTCCGCTTTTCCTGAGGGCCACAAAACTAGTGCCAAGGCCCACATGTAGCCCTGGGGCCACCAGTTGGCCTTCCCTAATTTAGCTCACTATCTGTATTACCAGACAGAGGGGCCTATCTATCAAGCTCCGAATGGAGCTTGAGGCCCCGTGTTTCTGGCGAGCCTGCAGTTATGTAGCAGCGGTCTAGAACCCTGTCCGCCTGTTCTCAGTAGGCAGACAGGAATCGCCGGAATTCAACCCGATCAAATACGATCGGGTTGATTGACACCCCCTGCTGGTGGCCGATTGGCCACGAGTCTGCAGGGGGGCGGAGTTGTGAGCTGCTGGTGCAATGCTGAATACGGAGTGCGTATTGCTCTCCGCATTCAGCGAGGTCTCAGTCCGCAAGACCTATGATGAATAGGCCTGAGAGTCTGGTAAGAGTTGCATGACACATTTTTGTTCAGGTGTATACATATTGCTTAGGGACACTTTATTTGTTTCTTTAATCCATGTTTTTCAGTTCTTGTCACAAGAGCATTTATTTAAAGATGAAGCATTTAATTTGATACAAAAGAAGTATGAGAAATAAAAAAGTATTCAAATGTAAATAAAACACATACATAAGAACAAAATTAGAACTCTGTGGGGATTTATTCTTACATTTCTGAGTAAAGATTGAAAAAAAAAAAAAAAGATAGCATGCCATCTTTGGCGAATTCATTTCCCATAAAGGACTAGATTACAAGTGAAGTTCTATTTTAAAGTGCGCCAATAAAGGGGCAAATTTGCCGTTAACGGGCGCACATTAAATAACCACCCATCACAAGTGGCTGGTTAATGCTACCGCGAGCTTGTGGCTTCACTTTGTGCTAGAATTAATTAACCAGAGGTCAGACCTCTGGTTAATTAAATAAATGTCCCCAAATTTCCCCCAAAATAAAGTGCAATGTTAATTTTTTTTATAAGGGGTTAAAGTGAGGGGATGTAGGGTGTTATAAATAAAATGGCACTAAAAAAGTGCCTTTACATAGCGGTCTATGGGGACTGTGTTTAAACTGTAAATATATATATATTTATAGATGCTTATATAAATATATTTATGTGTTAATATGTGTATATACACATATAAGCAGATAAATATATATGTATATATTCATATTTATTTTAAATATGCTGCCCAAATCTGCACAACTTACCCCCTTCGCTGCGCTAGGTTCTGTGCCGTGTGAGCTTGTGGGCCCGTGTTTCTGGCGAGTCTTCAGACTCGCCAGAAACACAAGTTATGAAGCAGTGGTCTAAGACCGCTGCTCCATAACCCTGTCCGCCTGCTCTGAGCAGGCGGACAGGAATCGCCGGAAATCAACCCGATCGGGTTTATTGACACCTTCCTGCTGGCGGCCAATTTGCCGCGAGTCAGCAGGGGGTGGCGTTGCACCAGCAGCTCTTGTGAGCTGCTGGTGCAATGTTAAATGCGGAGAGCGTATTGCTCTCCGCATTTAGCAAGGTCTTGCGGACCTGATCCGCACTGTCGATCAGGTCCACAAGACCTTTGATAAATAGAGGCCTATGGAAGCACGCTCTATTGAGCGCAAATCTTCCATGCAATGCAAACGCGAGGTGGCGTTCGCATTGCGCTTTACTGAGTGGAGCGCAAATATAACGCTCTACTCATTAACTAGCCCAAAATTTGAAAAACTTAATCTAAAAAAGAATTATAATTTACAGATAAACATTATCAAATAAAAATGTTTCAAAGTAAACAAAAAACCTGATCACACATTAAAAAGAAGGGGGGCACTTTGTGTTACCACATTTTAACTAAAATGTACTCTTCCCATTATCCAACAACAACAAGCTGGAGTAATAAAACATGAAATAAAACTATAATGCCCCTTTCATTGTAAACACTTCTATGTCAGCAGATTTAGAAAAATCGTTTTTTTTTTTGTTAAAGTATGCGCATGTTGTTAAAATTAAAATAATTATAAATTGAGGATATATTTATGGATTATACAGATTATTATTTTTCCCTTCAATTCCCACCTCCAAAGTGGACTACCAAGGCACACAGATGACGAATGAATGATGAATTATGAGTGAGCTGTTTCCTCAGTAGAGAACTAGTAAATGATAAACTACTAGATATCACTATAAAAAAAAACATACAAAGAGAGGTCCGATTCCGGCACCCATACGCTTTCTCCCGGTAGAGGAAACATCATTGTTTACTGTAGCATTGTTTTCCAAAAACAAAAAAATAAATATACTACCTTTTTTCAATTTCATAGATTCATGTTAAATTACAGAATCCACTTTAGAAGCTACTGAACTACCAAGGCCCTTTATCCCATAAGAGCACAGCTTCCCCATTATATCAGGAAACAGAGGACAACTGGAGCTGTAATAGATGGGAGCCATATATTTTAACTCTATACCCTTAACTGCTGCAGCTCTGATCTCGGTAGAGAGAAGTAAAATACAGAAATGTGAAGCAGGTGTTAGTCTAATAATAGTGTCACACAGTTGCGAATTTTGGAAGAGATTCAACGCCTGTTTGCTCTTGTATGAAAGGGTCAGAGGAAAAGACACGGGCAACATGACTTAGATTGAAATCCTACAGCTAATCAGGGATCTGGCACAAGAAAACTCTGCAAGCCGCTGATCACATCACGACAAACATATTTATTACTTATACATTTTATAACCAATAATATGCAAAGTGCTTGGGAAATATGGTGCTTTCAGAAGCACTATAAAGACACAATGTGAAAGGAATACAGAGAAGTCTTTTGCAACATTACGGGGCATTTTATCAAAGCGTCAATCTCAGTGCATTTGCCGGCGTCAATACGCTCGCCTGACATCGCTGATGCGGATCCACATACCCTTATTTATAAAAAAAAAAAAAAAAGTAAAAAACATGCGCGTCAAGTACGGAGTGATGAGCATCGGACTGTTAACTAACAGTCATCGATGACGCGGTTATTCGGATTTTTCCCAACTTTATTTATACAATTTCATTACTGTCCATGAACAAGCACATTTCTTTAAAGCTAATCTTTTATTTTTCATCTGTTAATGTCCAAGATATAGATAGATTTATACCTCAACAAAACAATATCTCATAGAAAGTTATTTTTATATTTATTTGTTATACAAAAAAAATCTGTTATATGATACGTTCACATAAATTAATGTGTATTTGTATTTCTAGAAGTCATGATATGCTTTTATCTCATGTTTTTTTTTTATAAATGATTATTAATGCTAGAATTTGTACATATATCTTTGCACATACTTGTGTATGTGTATATATATATATATATATATATATATATATATATATATATATATATATATATATATATATATATATATATAAATAAAACGTAGCAGAGATGTGCACCTTCAAAACGTCTGCCAGGGGGCTAGTGGATATTCACAACAGCAGTAAAGAAAACTTGCACTCACTGGATTTTTTAAAACTCAAGTTTACTGTGACAGTGTAACGTTTCAGGGATAATGTATCCCCTTCCTCAGACCAACATATATATATATATATGGGTGCCAAATGTTACTGAGTCACAGAATGTGTACCTGATCCGGTCTTGAAGTGCAGTTCCCTTCCATGTTTTGTATTTTCTATGGGTGATTACAGCCACCTGTGGACCCCTTCTTTGTTCTCAGTTTGTTTGGCTTTGTGAGCTCGCATGATGGTGTGCCTGTGTTAGGGACTCAGGCGGTGAAAAGGACCTTGACGTGGTGCCTGAGCTTTCCCATTTGGCCAGATGCAGTGACTAACCTTTCCAGTTGTGATTTTATCTTAGCTGTGAGCTAGCTGGTGAGTGCTGGGTGTTTCTATGTGTTGTATTACTTTTTATTTGTAATCTCCCTTGTTTCTTGCACCCATTCCGGACTGGGGTTAACTGCCTGTGGCTCTGGTGGCTTCACAGCTTTTTTGGAGTGCTATTTAGCACCCAGGGCTGGATGTTACTGAGTCACAGGATGTGTACCTGATCCGGTCTTGGAGTGCAGTTCCCTTCCATGTTTTATATATATATATATATATATATATATATATATATATATATATATATATATATATATATATATATATATATATATATATATATATATATATGTGTGTGTGTTATGTCAGAAATCTTTTGCAACCATATTTACATGTCCCTTTTTTTGTTCTAAACAATTTTGTCTATCATATCTCTGTGTTTATTTATACCACTATATGTATATAGTGTAAATGTATTATTATTCTGAGCAGGAATAATTGTGAATATAGCATGTCATCAGGGTATCATATGTATTTATTTGCAATCAATGGATATTTTAAGAGCAGGCCAGTTTTCTCTCTGTACCTGTGTAACCACTCCTGATTGCAATCTAGTTTTAAAAACCACTCCTACACAGGTGTTATAAAATTGGCTGGCATATAAGATGACATTTCTTAATGAAAATTAAATTCAAGAGAAGGAAGAAATACACTGAAAATAGCATGACAGTTAAGAGGGGATTTAATTTCTGCTGTATCTGAATCATGACAGTTTAATGTTAGGTGGGCTATCCCTTTGAGCTATCATCTTAAGATTATATTGAATCAAACATCAATTCGAATTTTAAAATCATGGTCTAAAATATTACACTATGAGGCCTATTTATCAAGCCGTCAACCGCAAATACGCTGGAATTCCGCAGCGTAATTGTTGCAAGCCTGATACGCCCTATTTATCAAAGCCTACAGACCGGCAAAAGTTGAAATTTGTGACGTAACATACGATCCGCCACTCTCAGTCCGACACAGATCGATGCTTACGTCATTACAGATGTTCCGAATACAAATTCCGGCCCAGCGTACCTGGTTTTTAATCCGCCGCTCTGGAGGCCGCAGATGCCATAAGAATCAATGGGAGTCTGAAAGCAGCGAACGCTTATGTTCGCTGCTGCTCGATATCCCATTGATTTCTTTGGTTGAAAACCAGTAAAATTTATTTATTATTAATCCCTATCCCGCTGCTCCCGGACCCCGCCGCCACTAAATAAATGTATTAACCCCTATCCTTCCCCTCCCGGAGCCCTCCGCAACTAAATAAAAGTATTAACCCCTATCCCGCCGCAACTAAATAAATGTATTAACTCCTATCCCGCCGCTCCCGGACCCACCGCAACTAAATAATAATATTAACCCCTATACCGCTGCTCCCAGACCCCTCCGCAACTAAATAAATGTATTAACCCCTAAACTTTACATTAAATATTAACTCATCCCTATCTTATAATAAATTTAAACTTACCTTTAGAATTAAAATAAACTATATTAAACTATTAATTAACCTACCCTAACTATTATTCTACAATTACATTAAACTATATTAAACTATTAATTAACCTACCCTAACTATTATACTAAAATTACATTAAATTACATTAAACTACAAATTAAATTAACTATATTACATATTTAAACACCTAACCCTACTCAAATTATTTAAATCTACAATAAAAAAATTACTAAGTTACAAAAAAATAACAACTAAATTACACAAAATAAAAAATAAATTATCAAATATTTAAACTAATTACACCTAATCTAATAGCCCTATCAAAATAAAAAAAACCTAGCCTACAATAAACTGCCAATGGCCCTTAAAAGGGCCTTTTGCGGGGCATTGCCCCAAAGAGATCAGCTCTTTTACCTGTAAATAAAAATACAAACACCCCCCCCCCAACAACAGTAAAACCCACCACCCACACAACCAAACCCCCCCAAATAAAACCTATCTAAAAAACCTAAGCTCCCCATTGCCCTGAAAAGGGCATTTGTATGGGCATTGCCCTTAAAAGGGCATTTAGCTCTTTTTCAGCCCAAACCCCTAATCTAAAATTAAAACCCACCCAATAAACCCTTAAAAAAATCTAACACTAACCCCCGAAGATCCACTTACAGTTTTCGAAGACCCAACATCTATCCTCAACGAAGCGGCAGAAGTCCTCAGCGAAGCCGGCAGAAGTCTTCATCCAAGCGGGCCGAAGTCTACATCCAACTGGGCAGAAGTCTTCATCCAGACTGTGCGGAGCGGCTCCATTTTCAAGACATCCGGAGCGGAGCATCCTCTTTTTCCGACGTCTTCTGAACAATGAAGTTTTCCTTTAAATGACGTCATCCAAGATGGCGTCCCTTACATTCCGATTGGCTGATAGAATTCTATCAGCCAATAGGAATTAAGGTGGAACAAATCCTATTGGCTGTTGCAATCAGCCAATAGGATTGAGCTTGCATTCTATTGGCTGATTGGAATAGCCAATAGAATGTGAGCTCAATCCTATTGGATTGTAGGCTAGGTTTTGTTTTTGTTTTTTGGGGGGGGGGCTTTTTTATTTTGATAGGGCTATTAGATTAAGTGTAATTAGTTTAAATATTTGATCATTTATTTTTTATTTTGTGTAATTTAGTGTTTGTTTGTTTTTGTAACTTAATGTTTTTTATTTTGTGCAACTTAGTTGTTATTTTTTAGTAACTTTTTATTGTAGATTTAAATAATTTGAGTAGGGTTAGGTTTTTAAATATGTAATATAGTTAATTTAATTTGTAGTTTAATGTAATTTTAGAATAATAGTTAGGGTAGGTTAATTAATAGTTTAATATAGTTTATTTTAATTCTAAAGGTAAGTTTAAATTTATTATAAGATAGGGATGAGTTAATATTTAATGTAAAGTTAGCGGGTTGTTAAGTTTAGGGGTTAATAGGTTAATTTAGTTTATGGCGATGTGGGGGTCTGGCAGTTTAGGGGTTAATAGGTTTAGTAAGTGATAGTGATGTGGAAGGCCAGGGGTTTAGGGTTTAATACATTTATTTAGTGGCGGCGGGGTCCGGGAGCGGCGGGATAGGGGTTAATAACTTTATTAGAGTTGGGGTGGGCTCCGGGAGCGGGGAGATAGGGGTTAATAACTTTATTAGCGTTGCGGTGGACTCCGGGAGCGGAGGGATAGGGGTTAATTACTTTATTAGAGTTGCGGTGGGCTCCGGGAGCAGCGGGATAGGGGTTAAACATTTTAGTAGAGTGGCAGTGTTTAGTGACAAGGTATAAATAAAGTTGTGAAAAAGCCGAATAGCAGCGAGATCGATGACTGTTAGTTAACAATAGTCCGATGCTCATCGCCCCGTACTTGGTGCGCTGCTTTTTGACAGCTTTTTTTTATAAATATGGAGAGCGTATTCAGGTCCGCGGCCGCAATGTTAGGACAGCGTATTGGTCCCGGCGAATGCAGCACAGTTGACAGCTTGATAAGTAAGTAGGCCTCTCAGTGTCCTAATGTCAGCATCAATGTTTATCTTTAATACTAATTTCACATATACATACTTTCAAAGTATAATACACAATGTAACAAATGGCACTTACAAGTTCTGATGAGTGATCAATGACACAAGTATCGAGCAATTTGATTCGTTAGTGATAGTTTAAAATTGGCTGATGTCATAAATCATGTGATTATGCATATTCCAATCAAAAGTGGTTGAAAAATGTACTAGTGTGAGGGTTGTTTAGAAGTTTACGTCATAATTGGTGCGAAAAGTGTTGCGTCAAAATTGGTGCGAAGTGGAGAGTGTGACTTGTATTACATGGCTTAAACATGGTGCACATAGATTTTTCACAAAAAATAAAAAGGAAGTTAGCTATATTATGTTGTATATTTCATTTTTATATCTATATCTATTAGTCTGACAAGTTTGGGGCAAAACTTTTCAAAAAATTGTAGAAATAATATTGTCCCCTTGCTTTGTAATGAGAGACAAATTTGTAACATAATCCATAAGTAGTAATGTATTTATTTTTACCCCTATATCTACTAGTGAACCAAATGTGGAGCAATAATATTGTTTGATTTAGAAAGGGTATACAATTGTAATAGAGTTTCTAATTTACTTTTATTATGTAATATACTTCATTGTCTGGCAGCATCGAACATAAGCTTTCTGTGTTTTCAGACTCCCATTGATTTCTATGGCATCCACGACCTCAAGGGTGGCAGATTGAAAACTAGGTACGCTGAGTCGGAATAGACGCGAGCGTACCTGTTAAATGTTTGATAAAATGGTCAAATAAATTCGAATGACTTCGAAACATCTGTAATAACGCGAGCATCGATCTGCGTCGGATTGAGATTGCGGGAGCGTATATTACGTCACGAATTTCAACATTTGGCGATCTTGACGCTTTGATAATTACGGAGGATCAATCTCGCGACAAATACAACACGGAATTCAAGTGTATTTTCAGTTGATGCTTTGATAAATATGCCCCTAAGACTGATCAGCCAACAGTAGATTTTCTGAGATACAAACATTAAATATTTGTGCAATGCATATTTTGATGACATGAGCTTATGTATCTCACTTTTTAAAAAAATCTTCACAGATGCTATTGGTCAAGTGAACAGGTTGCTAAGTGATACATCTACATATAAGGAAATCAAATTAGATCCTACAAGAAAAATAAATAAATACTTGGTTTAGGTCTATATGATGAGTGTATTTGCAGACTGGTAGTATCAAAGATGCTTGTTGTCACCAACAGTAATGTTTACATCTGCAATATGAAACCATGGCTGATTTTTCAGAAGGGCATAAGATATAACATTTAAACTAAGTTTATAAATTTAATGATTTGCAAAAGTGTTTCATTTGTTTTAAGAAAACAGAATTTATGCTTACCTGATAAATTACTTTCTCCAACGGTGTGTCCGGTCCACGGCGTCATCCATAACTTGTGGGAATATTCTCTTCCCCAACAGGAAATGGCAAAGAGCACAGCAAAAGCTGTCCATATAGCCCCTCCCAGGCTCCGCCCCCCCAGTCATTCGACCAACGGTTAGGAGAAAAAAAGGAGAAACTATAGGGTGCCGTGGTGAAATAAAATACCAAAGCTTTAGGACACGGATGTAGGGAGGGAGCAAACCAGGTTACCTAAACAGAAGGCACCATGGCTTGCAAAACCTTTCTCCCAAAAATAGCCTCCGAAGAAGCATAAGTATCAAATTTGTAGAATTTGGCAAAAGTGTGCAGAGAAGACCAAGTCGCTTGTGCAGAGAAGCCTCGTTCTTGAAGGCCCATGTGGAAGCCACAGCCCTAGTAGAGTGAGCTGTGATTCGTTCAGGAGGCTGCCGTCCGGCAGTCTCATAAGCCAATCGGATGATGCTTTTCAGCCAGAAAGAAAGAGAGGTAGCAGTAGCTTTTTGTCCTCTCCTCTTACCAGAATAAACGACAAACAAAGAAGAAGTTTGTCTGAAATCCTTAGTTGCTTCTAAATAGAACTTTACAGCACGGACTACATCTAAATTGTGTAACAAACGTTCCTTCTTTGAAACTGGATTCGGACACAGAGAAGGAACAACTTTTTCCTGGTTAATATTCCTGTTGGAAACAACCTTCGGAAGAAAACCAGGCTTAGTACGCAAAACAACCTTATCTGAATGGAACACCAGATAGGGTGGGTTACACTGCAGAGCAGATAATTCAGACACTCTTCTTGCAGAAGAAATAGCAATCAAAAACAGAACTTTCCAAGATAGCAACTTGATATCTATAGAATGTAAGGGTTCAAACGGAACCCCTTGAAGAACAAAGAACTAAATTTAGACTCCAAGGAGGAGTCAAGGGTCTGTAAACAGGCTTGATTCTGACCAAGGCCTGTACAAAAGCTTGTACATCTGGCACAGCTGCCAGTCGTTTGTGTAACAAGACAGATAAAGCAGAAATCTGTCCTTTTAGAGAACTCGCTGACAATCCCTTATGCAAACCTTCTTGAAGAAAGGAGAGGATCTTAGGAATTTTAATCTTACTCCAGGAGAATCCCTTGGATTCACACCAACAGATATATCTTTTCCATATTTTATGGTAAATCTTTCTAGTCACAGGTTTCCTGGCTTGGACCAGAGTATCTACCACAGAATCTGAAAACCCACGCTTGGATAAGATCAAACGTTCATTTTCCAAGCAGTCAGCTGCAGAGAAACTAGATTTGGATGTTCGAATGGACCTTGTATAAGAAGATCCTGTCTCAAAGGTAGCTTCCATGGTGGAGCCGATGACATATTCACCAGGTCTGCATACCAAGTCCTGCGCGGCCACACAGGAGCTATCAGAATCACTGAGGCCTTCTCCTGTTTGATCCAGGCTACAAGCCTGGGGAGGAGAGGAAACGGTGGAAACGCATAAGCTAGGTTGAACGACCAAGGCGCCACTAATGCATCCACTAGAGTCGCCTTGGGATCAATGGATCTGGACCCGTAGCAAGGAACCTTGAAGTTCTGACGGGACGCAATCAGATCCATGTCTGGAATGCCCCATAATTGAGTCAACTGGGCAAACACCTCCGGGTGGAGTTCCCACTCCCCCGGATGGAAAGTCTGACGACTCAGGTAATCCGCCTCCCAGTTGTCTACTCCTGGGATGTGGATTGCAGATAGGTGGCAGGAGTGATCCTCCGCCCATTTGATGATTTTGGATACCTCTCTCATCGCCAAGGAACTCTTTGTTCCCCCCTGATGATTGATGTAAGCTACAGTCGTCATGTTGTCCGACTGGAATCTTATGAATCCGGCCTTCCCTAGTTGAGGCCAAGCCTGGAGAGCATTGAATATCGCTCTCAGTTCCAGGATGTTTATCGGAAGAAGAGACTCTTCCCGAGACCATAGACCCTGAGCTTTCAGGGAGTCCCAGACCGCACCCCAGCCTAATAGACTGGAGTCGGTCGTGACAATGACCCACTTTGGTCTGCGGAAACTCATTCCCTGAGACAGGTGATCCTGGGACAACCACCAACGGAGTGAGTCTCTGGTTATCTGATCTACTTGAATCTTTGGAGACAAGTCTGTATAATCCCCATTCCACTGCTTGAGCATACACAGTTGTAATGGTCTTAGATGAATTCGAGCAAAAGGAACTATGTCCATTGCTGCCACCATCAACCCTACTACTTCCATGCACTGAGCTATGGAAGGCTGCAGAATAGAGAGAAGAACTTGACAAGCGCTTAGAAGCTTTGACTTTCTGACTTCTGTCAAGAAGATCTTCATTTCTAAAGAATCTATTATTGTTCCCAAAAAGGGAAATCTTGTCGACGGAGACAGGGAACTCTTTTCTACGTTCACCTTCCACCCGTGAGATCTGAGAAAGGCTAGAACAATGTCTGTATGAGCCTTTGCCTTGGAAAGAGACGACGCTTGAATTAGAATGTCGTCCAGGTAAGGTGCCACTGCAATGCCCCTTGGTCTTAGAACCGCTAGAAGGGACCCGAGCACCTTTGTGAAAATTCTGGGAGCAGTGGCTAGTCCGAATGGGAGAGCCACGAACTGATAATGTTTGTCCAGAAAGGCGAACCTTAGGAACTGATGATGATCTTTGTGGATAGGAATACGTAGATACGCATCCTTTAAATCCACGGTAGTCATAAATTGACCCTCCTGGATTGTAGGTAAAATTGTTCGAATGGTTTCCATTTTGAACGATGGAACTCTGAGAAATTTGTTTAGAATTTTTAAATCCAGAATTGGTCTGAAAGTTCCCTCTTTTTTGGGAACTACAAACAGATTTGAGTAAAACTCCTGACCTTGTTCCACAGTTGAAACTGGGTGTATCCTTCCCATCTTTAACAGGTCTTCTACACAATGTAAGAATGCCTGTCTCTTTATTTGGTTTGAAGATAAGTGAGACATGTGGAACCTTCCCCTTGGGGGTAGTTCCTTGAATTCTAGAAGATAACCCTGAGAGACTATTTCTAGTGCCCAGGGATCCTGAACATCTCTTGCCCAAGCCTGAGCAAAGAGAGAGAGTCTGCCCCCTACTAGATCCGGTCCCGGATCGGGGGCTACCCCTTCATGCTTTTTTGGTAGCAGCAGGCTTCTTGGCCTGTTTACCCTTGTTCCAGCCTTGCATTGGTTTCCAAGCTGGTTTAGTCTGGGAAGCGTTACCCTCTTGTCTAGAGGCTGCAGAGTTGGAAGCCGGTCCGTTCCTGAAATTGTGAAAGGAACAAAAATTGGACTTATTCTTAGCCTTGAAAGGTCTATCTTGTGAGAGGGCATGGCCCTTTCCCCCAGTGATGTCTGAAATAATCTCTTTCAATTCTGGCCCAAAAAGGGTCTTACCTTTAAAAGGGATATTAAGCAATTTTGTCTTGGAAGATACATCCGCCGACCAAGACTTTAGCCAGAGCGCTCTGCGCGCCACAATTGCAAACCCTGAATTTTTCGCCGCTAACCTCGCTAACTGCAAAGCGGCGTCTAAAATAAAGGAATTAGCTATCTTAAGTGCGTGAATTCTGTCCATGACTTCCTCATACGGAGTCTCCCTACTGAGCGACTTTTCCAGTTCCTCGAACCAGAACCACGCCGCTGTAGTGACAGGAATAATGCACGAAATAGGTTGAAGGAGGTAACCTTGCTGTACAAAAATCTTTTTAAGCAAACCCTCCAATTTTTTATCCATAGGATCTTTGAAAGCACAATTGTCCTCAATGGGAATGGTCGTGCGTTTGGCTAGTGTACAAACCGCCCCCTCGACCTTAGGGACTGTTTGCCATAAGTCCTTCCTGGGGTCGACCATAGGGAACAATTTCTTGAATATAGGAGGAGGGACAAAAGGTATGCCTGGCTTCTCCCACTCCTTATTCACTATGTCCGCCACCCGTTTAGGTATCGGAAAGGCATCAGGGTGCACCGGGACCTCTAGGAACTTGTCCATCTTGCACAATTTTTCTGGGATGACCAGATTGTCACAATCATCCAGAGTAGATAGCACCTCCTTAAGTAATGCGCGGAGATGCTCTAATTTAAATTTAAATGTCACAACATCAGGTTCTGCCTGCTGAGAAATTCTTCCTGTATCAGAAATTTCTCCATCTGACAAACCCTCCCTCACTGCCACTTCAGACTGGTGTGAGGGTATGACAGAAAAATTATCATCAGCGCCCTCCTGCTCTACAGTGTTTAAAACAGAGCAATCGCGCTTTCTCTGAAATGCTGGCATTTTGGATAAAATATTAGCTATGGAGTTATCCATTACTGCCGTCAATTGTTGCATAGTAACAAGCATTGGCGCGCTAGAAGTACTAGGGGTCGCCTGCACGGGCATAACTGGTATAGACACAGAAGGAGATGATGTAGAACTATCTCTACTTCCTTCATCTGAGGAATCATCCTGGGCAACCTTACTATTTGTGACAGTACTGTCCTTACTATGTTTGGACGCTATGGCACAATTATCACATATATTTGAAGAGGGAACCACATTGGCTTCCATACATACAGAACATGATCTATCTGAAGGTACAGACATGTTAAACAGGCTTAAACTGGTTAATAAAGCACAAAAACCGTTTTAAAACAAAACCGTTACTGTCTCTTTAAATGTTAAACAGGGCACACTTTATTACTGAATATGTGAAAAACTATGAAGGAATTATCCAATCTTTACCAAATTTTCACCACAGTGTCTTAATGCATTCAAAGTATTGCACCCCAATTTTAACCCTTAAAATGTGGAAACCGGAGCCGTTTGCAATTTTAACCCCACTACAGTCCCAGCCACAGCCTTTGTTGCGACTTCACCAATCCCAGGGGGGTATACGATACCAATTCAAGCCTTCTAGGAAACTTTTTCAGTGGATACCAGACCCTCACACATGCAGCTGCATGCACTGTACTCAAAAGTAACTGCGCAATAATGGCGCGAAAATGAGGCTCTGCCTACTATAGTGAAAGGCCCTTCCTGACTGGGAAGGTGTCTAAACTAGTGCCTGGCGATAAAAACGTTCCCCAAACAATAAAAGTGTGAAAATTACTTCAAACTTTAAAAAACAACTTAAATAAACAATCGATTTAGCCCTTAAGAGTGTCCACCAGTTAATAGCCCATAATAAGCCCTTTATTCTTTCTAAGTCTAAGAAAATGGCTTACCGATCCCCATGAGGGAAAATGACAGCCTTCCAGCATTACACAGTCTTGTTAGAAAAATGGCTAGTCATACCTTGAGCAGAAAAGTCTGCAAACTGTTCCCCCCAACTGAAGTTCTCTCAGCTCAACAGTCCTGCGTGGGAACAGCAATTGATTTTAGTTACTGCTGCTAAAATCATACTCCTCTTTTAAACAGAACTCTTCATCTCTTTCTGTTTCAGAGTAAATAGTACATACCAGCACTATTTTAAAATAACAAACTCTTGATAGAAGAATAAAAAACTACAACTAAACACCACATACTCTTCACCATCTCCGTGGAGATGCTACTTGTTCAGAGCGGCAAAGAGAATGACTGGGGGGCAGAGCCTGGGAGGGGCTATATGGACAGCTTTTGCTGTGCTCTTTGCCATTTCCTGTTGGGGAAGAGAATATTCCCACAAGTTATGGATGACGCCGTGGACCGGACACACCAATGTTGGAGAAATGTGTATTTAGCTTTGATATTAGGCAAATGAATGAAGGGTAGAAACAGTGTAGAAGGCATGTATGAGATAGAAATGTAGTGAAGAATTAGAATAGCCTATCATATGGTGTGGTCAGAGGTACTATACCAGTACCCTTTTTATAAATAGCATCTTCATTTGTATTTTTAAAATCTAAAATTACTTCTTGAGATGTATTTAGTATAATACTTTTTAATGGGCAAATATTGTTGAAAAATGAAATTTTCTAGTGTGTAATTTTAGCACAGTGACACTGCAACCTACCACTTGGAAGCTTTAGAGAACTGCTGGTCCTGATCCGAAAATGATGAAATGCAAATCAGCAGTGGCAGTCACACAGTTGGGTCATGTGACTACTGCTGCTGCTAATTGGGCCCCTTGCAGTTTCTGAGAGGTACTTTAACTGTATATTTAACCCTTCTACGGATGCTAGTGCTAAAATGACATGATCTAACAAATTAGAGCATTTCCTTTTTACACTATACGGGGCCCTCTAAATCAGCCAATTTGAACAATTTTCTTTTTTTCCCCTTAAAGTGCAATTTGATTGAAATGTGTATATAGTCTTCCCAAATGTATATGGTTCTCTATATACTACATTAATTAAAAACACATACAGGTGACAGTTTTTTAATCATCTTAAAGGGACACTCAAGTCAAAATTAAACTTCAAGATTCAGATACAGCATGCAATTTTAAACAACTTTCCAATTTACTTCAATTATCAAAATGTGCACAGTATTTTTATAATTACACTTTTTGAGTCACAAACTCCTACTGGGCATGTGCAAGAATTCACTGCATATACGTATATGCATTTGTGATTGGCTGATGGCTGTCACATGATACAGGGGCAGTGGAAATAGACATAACTTTGCAATTTATTTAACAAAAATCTACAAATCATTTGAAGTTCAAATAAAGTGCTATTGCATTGTCTTCTTATCATGCATTTATTGATTATGCAAATCTACTGCATTGACTGGTCCTTTAAAGAAAAAGACAATCAAATGTCTGTTAGGCATTACATTTACTTACAAATTGATCATTAAAAGGTATATGAAACCCAGGTGCAGAGCCAAACATGGGCCAGCTCCTAAGCTTACATTCCTGCTTTTCAAATAAAGATACCAATAGAACAAAAGAACATTTATAATAGTAAATTAGAAAGTTGCAAAAAATTGCATGGTCTATCTGAATCATGAAAGGAAAAAAAATGGGTTTCATATCCCTTTAAGAATAGTGGTAGTATTTGCAGGTTTTAAGCTATCATCTTACTGCTTTCCTAAAATAAAAGTTAAAAAAAGATCCACAATAATCACTTATTACTGTACAAACCAGAATATTAACCACTGTCTATCTATGCCAACAGGAAAGGGAACTCAAGTTTTCTTTTAGATACAGATTGAAGAGCACATAAAATAAACCTCTAACCTTAAAGGGACATAAAACCCAAACGTGTTTCATTCATGATTTTATTAGAGCATGCAATTTGAAACAAATGCACCATTTACTTCTATTATTTAATTTGCTTAGTTCTCCTGGTACTCATTCTTGTTAAGAATACCTAGGTAGGTACTATTGGGACTATTGGGAGCTAGCTGCTGATTGGTGGCAACACATATATACCTCTTGTTTTCGTTTTAACCCAATGTGTTCAGCTAGCTCCCAGTAGTGTATCGCTGCTCTTTAAAAAAGGATACCAAGAAAATTAAGCAAATTTGATCATAGAAGTAAAATGGAAAGTTGTATAAAATTGTATGCTCTATCTGAATCATGAAATAAAAATGTATGGTTTATGTCCATTTAAAGGTAAATCCCAGTACAAACTATTTTAGGACTCCATATTGCAAAACAATGCAGATATTGGGAGCACACACAGACTTTGTTTTTTAGTATGAAGATTCTATGGCTAAATGTTTAATGATGGTTTTTGGGGGTTTTTGACACTTTTAAGAATCAACTATAAAAATGTACAATTGATGACGGTAATGAAGGTGGTGAAGTGTCTACCCAAACCTACTGTCCTGGGGCTTTAGAACCGCAAGAGAGTTAACACTGGAATGAATGTCCATTTAAAAACAAGGACATCTACATCTGAGCTAGTTTTACACAGATAACGCAGATAATACAATGTGATATAAAATAAAAACTTACTACTGAAATTAATCTGTTTCCGTTTCCTCTTTTAGACCAGAAGGTGATAATTGTTTATTTACTGCCAAACAGAATCCTTTTGCAATCTTACTGCACACCGATATGGCTTTCAGCTGTTTGCATGTGAAATCAAAAGCGAAAGGGAGAGAGATATAGACACCAAGATTACATGTAGATGATGTAGTAAACTTTTTCTGGAAGTGATGGAAGTAATAGATACGTATGGCATTATATCAGTGATAATTCTATACATAAAATTCTGTGACCTATGCTTACTAAAGGCCAATGATCTAAAGCTCTTCAGTCTGGTGATATTATCTAAGAAGTCTTGTCAATACTGCGAAGTCCATCACAGAACTTTACAAAGGTACATTTTAGCTTGAGGGCTGTTTTGCTCAGTAAGCAAATTCTGTGTTTATATTAGGGCTGCAACTAACGATTATTTTCATAATCGATTAATCGGCCGATTATTTTTTTGATTAATCGACTAATCGGATAGAAAAATATATCATTTTTTCCCTATATTTAAAATAAATATAATAAATAATAATAAAAATGTCTTGAATATCTATATGCAATGACAAACAACCAGCTATAAGGTTAGGGGAAAAAAATATCTAGTCCACTCTTAAAATAACAGATACATACTTACAAAGGTTGAATTTGGTACATATTCCAATTAATTTTAAAAAAAAAAAAAGGCAAAAAAGGCAAAAAGGGCTAAAGACTATATATCAGTAACAGGACACAGCCTTACACATTTATCTATAGAGTACATATAATCAGCAATAGCAAACAATACACTAAAAATTGTGCAAACAGGTAATAGTGACATCAATTCATATAACAAATGCCATCAATCTAGGGCTAGGTGTAAATAACAAGCTTGGCACTATATCATGCAAAGCAAAGTCCCAAAACACCTGATTTAATATTAACAAAATTATGACTCCTATTTTATTTCTGGGTTGCACCTAAGCCAGGAGTAGTAAACTTAAAAAGAAACTTATACTGTCCTGAAAAAGTGAAAAGTAAAATGTCTGTAGACGTCCTTTAGGCTAGGGATATAACAATAAATCACAATACCATATGCAGGAGCTCAGCGGAGTAAAGCAGCTGGTTCTGTGCACAGACCAACTAATTGCAAACCAACTAATCGATTATGAGATTCGTTGACAACTATTTTCATAATCGATTATTATCGATTATGCCGATTAGTTGTTGCAGCTCTAGTTTATATATAAGCCCACAAAGATATTGCATGATTTCTCTCCATTTAGTGAGTTTTGTGAACATCAGACTCTAAAGCAAGAGATAGCTATTCCCTGTCTGTCCCTTTTTTCCCTTAGGGAGTCATAATACATATAGATAGAAGCGCACTCATAGGAACGAACAGCCAGCTCAATAACTTGTTAGCTTGTTCTATGGCGATTTACCACCGGGATGCAGCCTTTTTAGTCCAATAATGTTTTTCACAGAGAAGAACTTTCCTGTAGTATATCAGTCTGATCCCGCCTACTACGGTCAGTCCAGTGCCCAAATACCAGGCAACTCCTCTCTGAACAAGAAACATGGCAACCCAAGAAAATAATTTCGTCTTTCACTCCTTGATCAGTGTGCTTAGAGGAAAATGGCTACACCTCGCTGACAAGGCCCAATGAAGGCCGAAATGATCGTCTGGGGTTGGACTGTTTCTCTCCTATAGAATCTCACCAGTGAGAAGCTTTCTCATCTTCAACGATCTTGCTGTGTAGAAAACACAAACACCAGAGGGCGCCTCCTAGTGTAATTCTATATCGATAACAGTCGACAGTATATGAGAAGTAGATATACTCACAAGCGTGGCAGCACCACAGACACAGACTAGGATCTCAACAGTGTCCCAGCTCACTTAACCAAGTGATAGGGCGATGTCTCTCAGACCTCCTTCCCAACTCAGACATGCACTTGTAGAGATTAAAAAGTTTTATTAATCCCCTTAGACAATTGCAATGCGTTTCTCAGCGATAGACCCGCTGTTTCCTCAGGCATATGTCTAACTGATACAAAGTACGGTCTTTTAAACACACTGTCTGCCTATTACAATGAGCCTAAACGCTCACACCAACTTCTACAACATATGTTCCAAATTAACATAATAATTTGCTATTGCTTCTAATACAAAGTTGCAAAACAGACCAATCGAACATCACATTTACACAATTATTCTATAAATACATAATTTGATATATCTCTCAGTTTGAAGGAAATCCGTAATCCACAAGTTAATTCATAATCCTCAAGGCTCGATATATTTAAACCGTATGTAGTTATTTAATCGTGTGTTGATATCTGACTATCTTTTCTTCTCAAATCTTCCTGATAAATATAATAGTATGTTATGTATAGTCTAATCAAATCTGTACCTGTATGTGTAATATTGCTTATATATAGTAGTTACGATCTCAACTTACTTTATGAAAATGCCGTATTTTTTCTGTGTCTAATCGTTTATACGGATTGCTCACTATGTTTAGAGGGGGCGTGTTCCTAATGTCTGATTGTGAGCCTAAAACACTCTATATAGTATCAAATCATATATTGAGATTTTTTATGTGTTGTTTTTTTAAAAAAGGCTCATCCCTAGTAACCAATCATGAACTGAACTTGCTTTGAGGCTCAGAGTTACAACCTCTTCTATACTATGGGTATTTTTACCTGTTACATGATGATTGACAACTTCATATAAATGGACTCTAAACGGTGTATGTGTAGCTATATATTGAACAACAAAAGTACTAAATTTTGTAAAGTGAAGAGGGCAATCCTAATAGTGTATTCCCACTCTATATGTGCATGAGTGTTTGAAACTAATCTTTATATTATGTGATAGATTTGTGATTGTATTGTATTTATATATATATTCCTTATCCTGGCGTAATGGGATGTAACTAGTATGATGCTTGAATAAACTCAATACTTGGATACTCAACACATATTTTCCATAGGCAAGCAGGATCAAATGTGACTTATATAATACCTTAATGGACTCAATACTGGTGATGCCCCTATCTTGATAATATTTATACATTAATATTTGAAGTGTTTAAAAAAAGTGGATGAAACTTTAATCTTAAGGTGATTTTTGTAGGTTTTATTTTCCAATTAGGTGAATACTATCTGTGTATCTATAATAATACTTGTATTGAACTATTTGTGCTCTGTATTTTGTGTATTAGTGCTTGTGTGTACGATATGTGTAAAGCACATATTTTATTGTGAATTGATTATTATTAGTGTATAATGAGAGTATATAAAAGCCAAATTAAATGTGTAATAAAAATGTGAATACAATCTGATAGAGTCTATTTGTGTTAATTTTATAAATTTAGATTTCTATGTTAGTGCATTGTGATCCTGTGATTTATATTTCTTAAGATTGTTCGAATTATAGGTATGTCATTGTTTTGATGAATTATCACTCTGATAAAAAGATTTTATAGTGAGTGAGAAATTAGTGTATTATCTGTGACTTATATTCCCTAAGATTGTTTGAATTATACCATATACAGTACATACTAGGTATTAATTTGGACATGTGTTAGCGCCCCTGGCCATCAACATAAGGTATTGTGTTGAGATATGCTTTCTCATCTTTGATAATTCCACAACCTACGTACCAATTGGGGAGATCCTACCTACTTTTCTGCTGTATCCTAGCCGCTCTGCAAAGATGGAATCTGCAATGAGTATACTGCTCCAAAAGATGATAAATATTCTGCATCTTCATCATGATTAGCTCTGGTGACAAATACATGAGTGATTTACGGTCTCATTGCAGTCCTTGGTTAGCACTCATGGGTCCACATTTGTGGCATCTGAAACTCCAGGTATCAACTTACCCTCCATGATTGGACCAATCTGCACTGACTCTTGTGAGTTGGCTTTCTCTCCATGGAGCAACATCACTGAAGAACAGAGTGGGCCTCTGATCCAAGCACACGTGATACGGATGGTAAAATGAATGTCCACTCCTTCACAGCAGAGTTTGCCAAGCATTAAATCCCCTGCAATTGTGGGAGCTTCAAGTGGTAGGAGCTGTGACAGAATTATTTTCAACACCAGACACCCCCTGGCTAACGTAATTGCAGATATACCTGTGACATGGCAATGTCATTTCCTAGGGTCCCCCCACTTAATACCTCTAAAGGTACTTTGGAGGCATTGGCTCTCTAATACCCTCACCAATCAGATCATAGGATTGTGACTATTTCTGCAGTGCCCCACAAAGAACTTGCATTCTAAAGTGAGATCAGGTGTGGGGTGATCTGGCTTTGGGGGGAGGAACTAAATAGTCTACCTCTGAGAACTTCTATTTTTAATAGAAAGTTGTAATGTTTCGTAAAGGAGTAAGTCTACTAGTGCCTTCTGTACACAAAACTGACTGTTAAAAGGGACTCTTTACATGAAGATGTCACATCTGATAAACAGAGACATACAATGCTACTATCCATGCTTTGTTTTATCAAAAACTGAGTGGCCATTTTTTACTTTGATATATAATTTATGGTATTCTTAACCTCATTGTTTCAGTTTGTTTTACTGAGGTAATGCATGATCATTCAATTTAATTTATGTTGCATAATGATATAAATAAGCCAATAGGTTGTTGTCCTGCTCTATATAAGTAAGAAGAAGTGATCTAGTGATTCATACCATGTAATGGGAGTCATAGTTCTAATATATTTTGACATATTCTAAATTGATACACCAGAAGGGCCAGTGGTGGGAGAGCTGTATTTGATGTTTAATTTTAATGACCACTATAGAAACTTATGAGCTGGTCAGATCGCTCTTGTAATTTCAGGTAATTATACTGGTAGTTCTGCCATCTTATTTTTATATTTCTGCCATCATTATGTTCCCACATAGTTAAATATTTACCTTGCTCCATGCAGTCGGTATAATAACACAATTTATGCTTACCTGATAAATTTATTTCTCTTGTAGTGTATCCAGTCCACGGATCATCCGTTACTTATGGGATATTCTCCTTCCCAACAGGAAGTTGCAAGAGGATCACCCACAGCAGAGTTGCTATATAGCTCCTCCCCTAACTGCCATATCCAGTCATTCGACCGAAACAAACAGAGAAAGGAGAAACCATAGGGTGCAGCGGTGACTGTAGTTTAATTAAATTTTAGACCTGCCTTAAAATGACAGGGCGGGCCGTGGACTGGATACACTACAAGAGAAATACATTTATCAGGTAAGCATAAATTATGTTTTCTCTTGTTAAGTGTATCCAGTCCACGGATCATCCATTACTTATGGGATACCAATACCAAAGCTAAAGTACACGGATGATGGGAGGGACAAGGCAGGGATTAAGCGGAAGGAACCACTGCCTGAAGAACCTTTCTCCCAAAAACAGCCTCCGAAGAAGCAAAAGTATCAAATTTGTAAAATTTTGAAAAAGTGTGAAGCGAAGACCAAGTCGCGGCCTTGCAAATCTGTTCAACAGAGGCCTCATTTTTAAAGGCCCAGGTGGAAGCCACAGCTCTAGTAGAATGAGCTGTAATTCTTTCAGGGGGCTGCTGTCCAGCAGTCTCATAGGCTAGGCGTATAATACTCCGAAGCCAAAAGGAAAGAGAGGTTGCCGAAGCTTTTTGACCTCTCCTCTGTCCAGAATAAACGACAAACAGGGAAGATGTTTGACGAAAATCTTTAGTAGCTTGTAAGTAAAACTTCAAGGCACGGACTACGTCCAGATTATGTAAAAGACGTTCCTTCTTTGAAGAAGTATTAGGACACAATGATGGAACAACAATCTATTGATTGATATTCTTGTTAGAAACCACCTTAGGTAAAAACCCAGGTTTGGTACGCAGAACTACCTCATCTGCATGAAAAATCAGATAAGGAGAATCACATTGTAAGGCAGATAGCTCAGAGACTCTCCGAGCCGAGGAAATAGCCATCAAAAACAGAACTTTCCAAGATAAAAGCTTAATATCAATGGAATGAAGGGGTTCAAACGGAACTCCTTGAAGAACTTTAAGAACCAAGTTTAAGCTCCATGGGGGAGCAACAGGTTTAAACACAGGCTTAATTCTAACCAAAGCCTGACAAAATGCCTGGACGTCTGGAACTTCTGCCAGACGCTTGTGCAAAAGAATAGACAGAGCAGAAATCTGTCCCTTTAAGGAACCAGCTGATAATCCTTTGTCCAAACCCTCTTGGAGAAAGGACAATATCCTAGGAATCCTAACCTTACTCCATGAGTAATTCTTGGATTCACACCAGTAAAGATATGTACGCCATATCTTGTGATAGATTTTCCTGGTAACAGGCTTTCGTGCCTGTATTAAGGTATCAATGACTGACTCTGAGAAGCGAAGCTTTGATAGAATCAAGCGTTCAATCTCCATGCAGTCAGTCTCAGAGAAATTAGATTTGGATGATTGAAAGGACCTTGTATTAGAAGGTCCTGTCTTAGAGGCAGAGTCCATGGTGGAAAGGATGAAATGTCCACTAGGTCTGCATACCAGGTCCTGCGTGGCCAAGCAGGCGCTATTAGAATCACTGATGCTTTCTCCTGTTTGATTTTGGCAATCAGTCGAGGGAGCAGAGGAAACGGTGGAAACACATAAGCCAGGTTGAAGAACCAAGGCGCTGCTAGAGCATCTATCAGCGTCGCTTCTGGGTCCCTGGACCTGGATCCGTAACAAGGAAGCTTGGCGTTCTGGCGAGACGCCATGAGATCCAACTCTGGTTTGCCCCAACGATGAATCAATTGAGAAAACACCTCCGGATGGAGTTCCCACTCCCCCGGGTGAAAAGTCTGACGACTTAGAAAATCCGCCTCCCAGTTCTCCACGCCTGGGATATGGATTGCTGACAGGTGGCAAGAGTGAGTTTCTGCCCAGCGAATTATTTTTGAGACTTCTAACATCTCTAGGGAACTCCTGGTTCCCCCTTGATGGTTGATGTAAGCCACAGTCGTGATATTGTCCGACTGAAATCTGATGAACCTCAGTGTTGCTAACGGAGGCCAAGCCAGAAGAGCATTGAATATTGCTCTTAACTCCAGAATATTTATCGGAAGGAGTTTCTCCTCCTGAGTCCACGATCCCTGTGCCTTCAGGGAGTTCCAGACTGCACCCCAACCTAGAAGGCTGGCATCTGTTGTTACAATTGTCCAATCTGGCCTGCGAAAGGTCATACCCTCGGACAGGTGGACCCGAGACAACCACCAGAGAAGAGAATCTCTGGTCTCTTGATCCAGATTTAGCAGAGGGGACAAATCTGTGTAATCCCCAGTCCACTGACTTAGCATGCATAATTGCAGCGGTCTGAGATGTAGGCGCGCAAATGGCACTATGTCCATTGCCGCTACCATTAAGCCGATCACCTCCATACACTGAGCCACCGAAGGGCGCGGAATGGAATGAAGAAAACGGCAAGCATTTAGAAGCTTTGATAACCTGGACTCCGTCAGGTAAATTTTCATCTCTACAGAATCTATAAGAGTCCCTAAGAAGGAGACTCTTGTGAGTGGGGATAGAGAACGCTTTTCCTCGTTCACCTTCCACCCATGCGATCTCAGAAATGCCAGAACTATCTCTGTATGAGACTTGGCAATTTGAAAGCTTGACGCCTGTATCAGGATGTCGTCTAGATACGGAGCCACCGCTATGCCTCGCGGTCTTAGAACCGCCAGAAGTGAGCCCAGAACCTTCGTAAAGATTCTCGGGGCTGTAGCCAACCCGAAGGGAAGAGCTACAATTGGTAATGCCTGTCTAGAAAGGCAAACCTTAGGAACCGATGATGATCTTTGTGAATCGGTATGTGAAGGTAGGCATCCTTTAAGTCCACTGTGCTCATGTACTGACCCTCTTGGATCATGGGTAGGATGGTCCGAATAGTTTCCATTTTGAATGATGGAACTCTGAGGAATCCTGAACATCTCTTGCCCACGCCTGGGCAAAGAGAAAAAGTCTGCCCCCTACTAGATCCGTCGCCGGATAGGGGGCCGTTCCTTCATGCTGTCTTAGATTCAGCAGCAGGCTTTCTGGCCTGCTTGCCTTTGTTCCAGGACTGGTTAGGTTTCCAGGCCTGCTTAGATTGAGCAAAAGTTCCCTCTTGTCTTGAAGCGGAGGAAGTTGATGCTGCACCTGCCTTGGAATTTCGAAAGGCACGAAAATTAGACTGTTTGGCCTTTGATTTGGCCCTGTCCTGAGGAAGGGTATGACCCTTACCTCCAGTAATGTCAGCAATAATTTCTTTCAAACCAGGCTGAATAAGGTCTGCCCCTTGAAAGGAATGTTGAGTAATTTAGACTTTGAAGTCACATCAGCTGACCAGGATTTGAGCCATAGCGCCCTACGCGCCTGGATGGCGAATCCGGAATTCTTAGCCGTTAGTTTAGTCAAATGAACAATGGCATCAGAAACAAATGAGTTAGCTAGCTTAAGAGTTCTAAGCTTGTCAACAATTTCAGTCAATGGAGCTGTATGGATGGCCTCTTCCAGGGCCTCAAACCAGAATGCTGCCGCAGCAGTGACAGGCGCAATGCATGCAAGGGGCTGTAAAATAAAACCTTGTTGAATAAACATTTTCTTAAGGTAACCCTCTAATTTTTTATCCATTGGATCTGAAAAAGCACAACTGTCCTCAACCGGGATAGTGGTACGCTTTGCTAAAGTAGAAACTGCTCCCTCCACCTTAGGGACAGTCTGCCATAAGTCCCGTGTAGTGGCATCTATTGGAAACATTTTTCTAAATATAGGAGGTGGGGAAAAGGGCACACCGGGCCTATCCCACTCCTTACTAATAATTTCTATAAGCCTTTTTGGTATTGGAAAAACATCAGTACTCACCGGCACTGCATAGTATTTATCCAGCCTACACAATTTCTCTGGCACTGCAATTGTGTCATAGTCATTCAGAGCAGCTAATACCTCCCCAAGCAATACACGGACGTTCTCAAGCTTAAATTTAAAATTAGAAATCTCTGAATCAGGTCTCCCCGAATCAGAGACGTCACCCACAGACTGAAGCTCTCCGTCCTCAGGTTCTGCATATTGTGACGCAGTATCAGACATGGCTCTTACAGCATCTACGCGCTCTGCATCTCGTCTAACCCCAGAGCTATCGCGCTTGCCTCTCAATTCAGGCAATCTGGATAATACCTCTGACAGGGTATTATTCATGATTGCAGCCATGTCCTGCAAAGTAATCGCTATGGGCGTCCCTGATGTACTTGGCGCAATATTAGCGTGCGTCCCTTGAGCGGGAGGCGAAGGGTCCGACACGTGGGGAGAGTTAGTCGGCATAACTTCCCCCTCGACAGACCCCTCTGGTGACAATTCTTTTATAGATAAAGACTGATCTTTACTGTTTAAGGTGAAATCAATACATTTAGTACACATTCTCCTATGGGGCTCCACTATGGCTTTTAAACATAATGAACAAGTATCCTCTGTTTCAGACATATTTGTACAGACTAGCAATGAGACTAGCAAGCTTGGAAAACACTTTAAAGCAAGTTAACAAGCAATATAAAAAACGTTACTGTGCCTTTAAGAGAAACAAATTTTGACAAAATTTGAAATAACAGTGAAAAAAGGCAGTTACACTAACAAAATTTTTACAGTGTATGTAACAAGTCAGCAGAGAATTGCACCCACTTGCAAATGGATGATTAACCCCTTAATAACAAAAACAGAATAATAAATGACAAAAACGTTTTTTAAACACAGTCACAACTACCGTGATTGTTACCCTCCTCAAACACGACTTTGAAGCCTTTTGAGCCCTTCAGAGATGTCCTGTATCATACAGAGGGAAGCTGAATGTCTCTGTCAGTATTTTTATCTACACAGAAAAGCACTAAAATAGGCCCTTCCCACTCATATTGCAACAGTGGAAAGCTTCAGGAAACTGTCTCTAGGCAGAAATCAAACCAGCCATGTGGAAAAAAACTAGGCCCCAATAAGCCAGCAAACGTTTTATATTACACTTTTATAAGAGTATGTATCTCTATTAATAAGCCTGATACCAGTAGCTATCACTGCATTTAAGGCTTTTCTTACATTAATCCGGTATAAGCAGCATTTTCTAGCAAATTCCATCCCTAGAAAAATATTAACTGCACATACCTTATTGCAGGAAAACCTGCACGCCATTCCCTCTCTGAAGTTACCTCACTCCTCAGAATATGTGAGAACAGCCATGGATCTTAGTTACTTCTGCTAAGATCATAGAAAATGCAGGCAGATTCTTCTTCTAAATACTGCCTGAGATAAACAGCACACTCCGGTACCATTTAAAAATAACAAACTTTTGATTGAAGAAATAAACTAAGTATAAAACACCACTCTCCTCTTACGACCTCCATCTTTGTTGAGGGTTGCAAGAGAATGACTGGGTATGGCAGTTAGGGGAGGAGCTATATAGCAGCTCTGCTGTGGGTTATCCTCTTGAAACTTCCTGTCTATGTGTTGTTAAATAAAATAAAAAATTGAACTACAGAAAAATAAAAACAAATTATCAAAAATAAAAAAAAATTAAACTTAATCCCTATGAAAATCAACCCCCCCCCAATAAAAAAAACCCTAATCTAATGCTAAACTATCAATAGCACTTAAAAGGGCTTTTTGTAGGGCATTGCCCTAAGTTAAACAGCTCTTATGCAGTTACCAAAAATTCTAAGTCCCCCCTAACAGTAAACCCACCACCCACCAAACCTCACAAAATAAATAAACCTAACACTAAAAAAACCTAAAGTATCCATTGCCCTAAAAAGGGCATTTGTATCGGCATTGCTCTTTGGGCATTCAGCTCTTTTGCTGCCCATCCCTAATCTAAAAAAAAAAAAAAAAAAACCCTTACCACCAAAAATTAAACCTCATTTTAAATTAAGCTAAAGTTACAAAAAAATAAAAAAAAGCTAAGATTACAAAACATAAAAAAACAAATTACCAAAGTTTAAAAAATTATACCTAATCCCTATGAAAATAAAAAGCCCCCAAAATAAAAACACCCCCTACTCTAAGAATAAACTACCAGTAGCCCTTAAAATGGCTTTTTGCAGGGCATTGCCCCAAGATAAACAGTTATTTTACATTCAAAATACACAAAGTCCCCCCTAACAGTAAAACCCCCCACCCTCCAAACCCCCCAAAATAAAAAACCTAACACTAAAAAACCTAAACTACCCATTGCCCTGAAAAGGGCATTGTTGGGCATTGCCCTTAAAAGGGCATTTAGCTCTTTTACAAAATGCCCACTCTAATCTAAATAAAAAAAAAAAAAGACTGATGATCGCGGAGCTGAAGACCTGCGACCCTGGAACTGAAGACTGGCTACCGCAGAGCCATGGAGCGCGGAGGATCCTCTTCGTACGATCACCGCCGTACACTGTATAGTGAATTCAAGGTACGCAATTAAAAATGGCGTCCCTTGAATTCCTATTGGCTGATTTGATTCTTCAAATTCAAATCAGCCAATAGGATGAGAGCTACTCAATTCCTATTGGCTGGTCAAATCAGCCAATAGGATGAGAGCTACTGAAATTCTATTGGCTGATTTGAATAGCCAATAGAATTTCAGTAGCTCTCATCCTATTGGCTGATTTGAACAGCCAATAGGATTTGAGTAGCTCTCATCCTATTGGCTGATTTGAATTTGAAAAATCAAATCAGCCAATAGGAATTCAAGGGACGCCATCTTTAATCGCGTACCTTGAATTCACTATTCAGTGTACGGCGGCGATCATACGAAGATGATCCTCCATGCTCCATGGCTCCACGGTCGCCGGTCTTCAGTTCCAGGGTCGCCGGTCTTCAGTTTCGCGCTGTGCCGGATTGTTCCTGGAAGAAGAAAGTAGAGGTCGCCGCTTGGAAGAATACTTTCCCGCATGGGACAGGACCTTCTCCGTCGAACTTCAGGAACGGTGAGTACCAACCTGGGGGTTAGACTTAGGCTTTTAAAAAAAAAAAATAATAATAATTTAGATTAGGGTGGGCATTTTGTAAAAGTGCTAAATGCCATTTTATAGGCAATGCCCAACAAATGCCCTTTTCAGGGCAATGGGTAGTTTAGGTTTTTTATTTTTTGTAACTTTAGTATTTTTTAGTTTAGGTAATTTGTGTTAATTTAGGGGGTGTTAGGTTAGGGGGCTTAGTAACCAAATGAAATTTTATCCCAATTTTTTTTTCTTTCATGATTCAGATAGAGCAAACAATTTTAAGCAACTTTCTAATTTACTACTATTATCAATTTTTCTTCATTCTCTTGCTATTTTTATTTAAAAAGCAGGAATGTGATGCATAGGAGCCGGCCCATTTTTGGTTGAGAACTTGGGTTATGCTTGCTTATTGGTGGGTAAATGTAAGCCTCCATTAAGCAAGCACTATTCATTATGCTGAACCTAAAATGGGCTGGCTGCTAAGATTTACATTCCTGCTTTTAAAATAAAGATAGCAAGAGAACGAAGAAAAATTGATAATAGGAGTAAATTAGAAAGTTGCTTAAAATGTCATGCTCTATCTGAATCATGAAAGAAAAAATTGGGTTCAGTGTCCCTTTAAGTCCTTGAGCTGCTAAAGACATATATAACAAAAATCAAAAGTGTCAATTCTCTCAGTGGAGCCCCCTTCAAAAAAATAAAAAGCAAGCTTGAAGCGACTGCTCCATAGTACATTAGTAATAACATTTTTTACAACCATTATTGATATTTACAACTTCCAACTTCTGTTTGATTCCAAATAATAAAGACTAAATCACACCAATAGATTATGGCTTCACATATGGTTTAATGTAATCAAGAGCCTCATTACTTTTCCTTTGGGATTTGTTATATATGTAGTGAATTTACAGAGATCAATCACAACTGTTTTCAAGAGAAGTGAGTGAATGTCACAATAATTATTATTTAGTGGTTTTGGTTAAGAGGTAATAAACACACACATACATAGCGTTATGATTAATAAAAATATCAAGTTAAATTCATGGCAGCTTTTATGATGTAAAAACAAGACTATCTTAAAGGGACAGCTCAGCCAAAATTAGAATCCACATAGGATTAATTTCAGTTTTGAGTAGAAGCATTTTTGTAATATAGATGCATTAGCAAAATTGCTTCTAATAAAAGCGATAGTTTGTTCAAAACAGTATTTAAAGTAAAGGTAAACTTGAGCATAGTCGCTCAAGTCATAGGAAAGAATTTTAAAAATAAATGAGACTTTCATTTATCAAAATGTGTAGGATATACTTATCTTCTGCGATTTTTACCCTGTAATGATAGAAGCATAAGCGTCATTCCGCCGCTCGCCATATTCATCAATTGACAGATGATGAATCTGCAATCAACTAATTGTTTATTCCCCCCCAGTACGTTCAGCCCCTTTGCACAAAAATCACGGCCCGGGAGGCGTAACGATTGGTGGATCATCTGTCAATCAATTGTTGAATATGGCCGGCGGAGGAACGCCACTTATCCTATCATTAAAAGGTAAAAATTGCAGAAGATACGAATATGCTACACATTTTAAGAATGAAAGTCTCATTTATTTATTTTTTAAATTCTTTCCTATGACTTGAGCGACTATGCTCAAGTTTACATTCACTTTAAGTATGCACCATGCACCAGAATTTTAAACACAGCAGTTGCTCAGAGAGCTTAAGGTGCTTGTTCCATCTTAAAGCGACTCAATTTGTTAATTGCAGACATGATACAAGCCCCACTGGTGCACCAAGCAGCTGCAGTATTTAAAATGCTGGTGTACTGAAAATATCTAGCTATGCTTCACATGCAGAGAAAAATGTTAACACTCAAACAATGATAACTTTTACTAGGAGCATTTTTGCCAATTCATGTATATTGTACATATGTTTCTATTCAAAGATAATTCATCTATGTTCCTTTAAATTTTGACCAGAATGTCCCTTTAAGCTAAAAGAAATGCTGTTAAAAGTAAAATGTGTAAATGTAGAAAACGTGTAACATGTAAATAAGACATACCATACAATGATGCCTGACAAGTGATTATAAACCCAGCTTAGAGCTGAAGGACAGTGTCTTTTAACTTAAAGGGACACTGAACCCAAATTTTTTCTTTTGTAATTCAGAAAGAGCATGCAATTTTAAGCAACTTTCTAATTTACTCCTATAATCAATTTTTCTTCGTTCTCTTGCTATCATTATTTGAAAAAGAAGGCATCTAAGCTTTTTTTGGTTTCAGTACTCTGGACAGCACTTTTTTATTGGTGGATGAATTTATCCACCAATCAGCAAGGACAACCCAGGTTGTTCACCAAAAATTGGCCGGCATCTAAACTTACATTCTTGCATTTCAAATAAAGATACCAAGAGAATGAAGAACATTTGATAATAGGAGTAAATTAGAAAGTTGCTTAAAATTTCATGCTCAATCTGAATCACGAAAGAAAATTTTTGGGTACAGTGTCCCTTTAATGTATTACACAAAAGCTTGCTTAAGGTGCTTGTGACAGATGCTAATGCTGAATTAGTATAAATTATTAAATAACAGCCTCCTAAAAGTGCTTGGTTCTGTATCTCCATTTGATTTCCATGTTAACACAAAAGATGCTTTTCAATTGTACATGCAGAAGTAGAAGCATTAACCAATTAAGATAAACATTTGTATGCATGAACTGTACACCTTTTACAATTAATGGGCTCTAATAAGTTTCATATCCTGAATACTATAGGACTAATATGTTGCGCTATGCCGTAACCGGTTAAATCTGGGCTAATATGCACCAACTGTCTTTCAAACACTTAATGATGGCTTGTTAACATCTCTCTACTAATTGAGAATGTAGCCTGCATCTCTTGCACTTTAATTTAATATACAAAATGACAGAGGCAATCTCATCTGAAATGGCAGACAAGTCACAAGAATACGTTTTTCACATACACAAGGAATGGGTTAAATAAAAATTATGCACATCTCTAAATGTAATTATTATTCAATAGCATTTAAACAGGTATTAAAATGGTTTGTAAAATCCTATAAAATAAAAAAAATATGATACAGAGACAAGCCTTAAACTCTTAATCCATAAAACAAGCAAAAAAAAATGGAAACACTCTGGCTACACACCATTATTGCTAGCAACTGCAAGTAAATGCCATGCGAATAATATGGCATAGATTTATTAAAGCTTTAAGGTTAATTTCAGAGCACAATAAGCACTGTTAGTGAAGTTTTTAGAGGGACATTATTAAAGTTACTTAAATATTTTATGTATTCGAAATAGTGTGGGTGCGAATGTGTATGTGTGTGTATATATGTATAGGAATGTGCAGACGATACACGACAAAGATTAGAAGCTCGGGGCTACAAAACCAAATTGCTTGATACAACACAAGACAAGGTCAATTCTATACCAAGAGAAAATTTATTGAAACACAAAAATAGGAAAACAAATTTCAAATCTAAACCCACATTCATTACCACTTATAGTAGGGATTAAAATAAAATAAGGAGCATTGTCCAAAGCTGTCTTCCGATACTCAAGGGTGATAAAAAAACTCAGTGTCATTTCATTGGAAGGTTGTAATTTTTCAACAAGAAAGGCAAAAACACTTAGAGCTATTCTCTCACCTTCTATGTTACCTAAACAACAACATAACATATGTCTTCCAACTCGTGTAGGGTGCAATAAGTGCAATGGCAACGTATGCAAAACGTGTCAATACATTAAAAGTGGTACTAAATTCGAATCAACAGTTACCAAAGCAACATATGATATCAGGTATAATATAACCTGTAATACAACACATGTAATTTATCTACTGACATGTAAGGGTTGTAAAAAACAATATACTGGCCGCACCAAACGTGCCCTGAGGGACAGAGCTCTTCAACATCTCAGGGATATCAGCAATCCAGATAGCAACACACCTATAGCTAAATATTTTAGATATGAACATCAGTCGAAGGATACACTTTTACAAATACAAGGTATTGATCACATTCCCAAACATAGAAGAGGAGGTGATAGGGAGAGAGCATTAGATCAAAAAGAAGTGTTTTGGATCTTTAAACTGCAATCTAAACATCCAGATGGACTAAACTCCATTATGGATGTCAATTTGTTTTATTAAAATTATAAGTTTATATATTCAGGTCCTTTACTACAGGATAGGTGTTAATCTTCTTAGTGAAATACTATAGTATTAAGTGATATATTAACCTAAGGACAACATTAATACATATATGGCTGCAGCATATATCCCAATCCCCCTTCCCTTTTTTTTTTTTTTTTTTTGACTATTATGAGACTGTGTTTATGTAATTCTTTCAATAATACTAGGATACCAATATATATATATATTTTTTTTTTAAAGCTTTATTCATGTCAAAAGAAAGATTACATTATTTGGAGGCGCAGCTCCATCAGATTTTGCATACAAATCTATACTGTATTCAAAAGAATGAAAAAATAGAAAGGCTGTTATACAAATGTTTCTCAGTAGATAATTTTCTATACAACTATTTATACATCAGATTAGCCTTATCATTACATTCCAACAATTAAGAACGTATACAATCTGAAACTTAATGCTAATAATTTAACAACGTTAATCTCAATGATAAGAAATTTTGTGTTTATCCTGCATCCCACCTCACCTGGGTGTAATATAATAATATAGTTACGACTCCTTTGGTCCATGTAATAGTGTCATGTATTGTCCTTTGTATATTGATTTGTATGTTGTTTCACCCAACCACCCTATATATGAGTTTTATTAGCTGTCTCTATTAGCGTTCCATCTCATAGTCATGTATTCGTACAGTTCTAGCCATTTTTGAGGTAGTGGTATCTCTCCAGTAAAAGCAAGTTGTCTACTTGGTTGTCTACTTGGCGTTTCCAAGTATAGACGTCCGGAACATTCATACTCTTCCATCTCTGAGGTATTAAAATTGTGGCACTATTTATCATTATGTGTAGCAATGTCTGCTTTACCTCATCTTTGGTGTTTGGTATTCTATGGAACAGTAAAATGTATGGTTCAACCTTGATATGAGTAGATAAGGTTTTGTTAATGTGTATGATTACATCTGTCCACATTGCCACCAAACATGTAGCATATCCGCATGTTCGCCACATCCCCTCCAGCAGAATTTACTAACATGTTTATATATTTTTTGTAGGCGCATTGGCGTTAGGTACCAACGCAAAAGAAATTTATAATTCATTTCCTGTATCCTAGCTGATGATGAAGCTCTTTTATGTATTAGGAAGATTTTAGACCATTCTTTAAGAGAAATATCTATACCCAACTCCAGTGTCCATTTATGGCAATAAGAAGGGAGAGCCGCAGAACACGGGTCTGAAAGAATGCCATACATCAATGATATGGTGTGGCGGGGACAATGTGTTAGCGTGCATAGATGTTCAAAGGGTCTTAGCTGGCGTGACAAATTATGTTTTTGTTTATGGGTGTTGATATAATGGGATAATTGTGTGCGAACAAACCAAGACAAGTGAGCACTTTCCACTTTGCCCGTTATCTCCTGTAGAGAGAGGAGTTTTCCCTTTGGCGCTATGTTCATCAATGTTAGATCTCTTAATTGTGGTAGGTCGGGCTTATCCACTTTGCGTTTTTGCATAAATGAGAGTTCTGGGTTGTCAATAAAGGGGGTCAAAGGTGCAGGTCGTGTTGTAATATGTGTACTGGTGTTTGTAATTGAATCCCATTGCATGAAGAGTTCCACTAATAATAGGTATTCCCGGATTTTGTTTGGTCTGTGTGTCGATTGTATCCATGCCAGCCCACCAACATTTTCCAATTGTAGTATCTCCCTATCTAATTGTATCCATTGTTTATTGATGGAATTGTGACTCCAATCTATTATTCTTTGGAATAGTATTGTGTGTCGATATCAGGATACCAATATTTATATGAAGTTTTGAATATAATGGCAGTTCCTGAGAACAGCTATATAATACATGGTAATATCTCTTTAAATGTCAATTAAAATAGGTGTATCCCGAATTAATCAAGGACACATTTTGTCTTAAATAGAGGTCTGTTTGCAGTATGTGGTATGTGGTATGCCAGTGATCAAGGGCTGGGGCTTGTCTTTCCAACAGACTACAGTGATTTTCTAATCTTTTTTTTATGGTATTGCTCATGTTTTTTTTTTAACATTTTGCCTAATAAATGTTATTTTTTATATAAAAAAAACAATTTTCTTCATTATTGAGAGGTGCAGAGGACACAGTTTTATATATATATATATATATATATATATATATATATATATATATATATATATATATATATATATATATATATATATATATATATATATATATATATATACAGACATGTGAAAAAGAAAGTACACCCACTTTGAATTCTATGGTTTTACATATCAGGACATAGCAATCTGGTCGTAAACAGGTCTTAAAATTAGGTAAATACAACCTCAGATGAACAACAAAACATGACATATTACACGTTTCGTGATTTATTTCACAAAAAACATAAATTATGCTTACCTGATCATTTTCTTTTCTTCAGATGGAAAGAGTCCACAGCTGCATTCATTACTTTTGGAAATTCATAACCTGACCATCAGGAGGAGGCAAAGACACCCCAACCAAAGGCTTAAATACCTCTCTCACTTCCCTCATCCTCCAGTTATTCTGCCGAGGAACAAGGAACAGTAGAAGAAATATCAGGGTGAAAAGGTGCCAGAAGAACAAAAATAACAGACGCCCCACATAAAAACACAGGCGTGGAGCTGTGAACTCTTTCCATCTGAAGAAAAGAAAATGATCAGGTAAGCATAATTTATGTTTTTCTTCATAAATGGAAAGAGTCCACAGCTGCATTCATTACTTTTGGGAAATCAATACCCAAGCTATAGAGGACACTGAATGCAAAACGGGTGGGTACAAGAGGCGGCCCATTCTGAGGGCCTGCAATCCCTACCCACAAAAACCCGCTTCGTCCGAAGCCGAGAAAACTTTGAAAAAAGAAAAAGCCCCAAGGACACTGACCCGCAGATAGCCCATAAGCCTTGCTAGAGACCGCAGAAATAGACTCGACTGAACCAACACGCCTGCAGGAGATACCGCCGCCCAGCAGTCGGTCCCCAACCACACACCCCTTACTAGAGAAAAGGGATCAACTACCGAAAACTCCCCAAAATGGAAAAGACATGGAAGAAAAAAATCAAGGATTCTCGAAGACCCCTAAACAGGGTACAACAAGTTCTAAATAAAATAAGGAACCCTGAAAACCAAACCAAGCTCACAGAGACCCGAATCGGTCTTGAGAAACAAGGCAGGCAACACCCAGACCCCGAATCTTACAGAAACCACAAGGTTAAGACTGGGACGCTGAAACCGAGGAGAAAACGGCTCCTAAAAACACTGCAACCGCACCCTAAAGGACAACTGAAGACAGAGTCCTCAAGTTACAAGATAACTCAGAATATCAAAATATTCAGAGATCGAAAACGTGCAGCAACCACAGATAAGCGAACACCACATGCCACAGTCATACCAGGATGACTATAAAATAACAAACTTTTGATTGAAGGTAATAAACTAATTAAAATCACCACAGTCCTCTCACACATCCTATCTATTCGTTGGGTGCAAGAGAATGACTGGAGGTGACGTAGAGGGGAGGAGCTATATAGCAGCTCTGCTGGGTGAATCCTCTTGCACTTCCTGTAGGGGAGGAGATAATATCCCAGAAGTAATGATGACCCGTGGACTGACCACACTTAACAGGAGAACAAATACTTGCAGGCAAGTAAGAGCAGCTGAAGAGATATCAAACCCTAATCGTCAGACTGCAAAAACATCCACTAAACAGAGGGCACATCACAGGCTATCCAAAAGCTGCCAGTCCCTCTCAACATCTTGAACATTGAGATCACAGAACCTCAAAGAGGCTCACTCCTCAAATGACCCGGGGACGTACAACAGATCTCAGATCCTGCTCCCCATCGAACCAGCCCAAGCGACAGGCAGGTCTGAAAAACAGGGGAAGAGAAAGGCCAAACACCAACCCCCATGGAAGGCAGAATGGGGAGAACTCGGCCACCCCAACAGAACTCGGGAGCCCAAAGAGCTCCCTCAAATGGGTCCTCCCAAAGAGAACCCCATAGGAGAAGAACATAGCAAGATGCAGTAGATCTCTATGAAGACTCAGCATAACTGACAGTCTCAACATGGAGATTGCAATCTCCACAGATGAAACAGAACATACAGGATAAAAACGCCTGTTCCAACCTCCTGCACAGAGGACAGGACAACAACCCTTCAGAGAGAGGAAACCCCCCCTCCTTAAGAAGGACAAACAACCCCCCAAAGGGAAAGGCACATATAAGAACAGCGCACATGCTCACCAGACATGAGCCATAGTCTGTTGAAAACAAAAGCTGAATGAAAATCATCCAGACGTCACTAATGAACACAGAAAGAACTCCCCCTGAAGGGGAGCGCAAATCATTCAAAGGACAAGGCAAGTCATAAGGAGCGTATCCAAAAGCGCCCAGAATCCTGGCTAAGCTGCTAGCAGACTCAACTGGCCAGTCCGTAGGCCATAACCTATGGTCCCTGAAAAAACTGTATCGCCCCAAACCAGCCACAAGATCAAAAGTTTCCGGACATCCAGAAAGATCCAGGACAAAAACTTAAGGTCCGAGCCCCAGAATTGTTTAAAACAAACAACACCCCAGGGAACATAACTACCCCATCTGAAGAAGCAGACCTCACAGGGGAACAACCGGACTACCCTGGACAAGACTCACTCGTAGATCCCAACCCAAAAGGAAGAGAACACCCCTTGCGGAAGTCCAACACTCCTAAAAGGAGCTAGGGCACGACAGTGATGCGCCAATACTCTAGAAACCAAGGGAGAACATCGAGGACAAGTCACCCGAAAAGTGAGTAGAACAAAGGCTAGTCACTATA
The DNA here is from genome assembly GCF_027579735.1 of Bombina bombina. NCBI lineage: Eukaryota > Metazoa > Chordata > Amphibia > Anura > Bombinatoridae > Bombina > Bombina bombina. Next base: position 785,005,364 of record NC_069501.1, on the reverse strand, counting down.
ACTCCTCAGAGTATGTAACTAGAGGACCACACCCAGGAAAAAAGAATGCAGAGCATCCCAATCCCGTTAGAAAACCCCCCAAAGCAAAGCTTGGGGAAGGAGACAACACAGCCCAATGCCTGATAGGGAAACGACAAACTCCCTAGAGTAGGAAAAGCCACACGGCCCTCCTTAAAGAGAGTAAAATTAGCATATGACTATTTCTCCAACCACAAGGCTACCTTGCTACCCCATAAGGCGACCAAACCGCTAAGGAGAACAGACAAAATCCAGAAAGCTGATCCTGAAGGAAGAGCCTCAAAAGGAACATGTCCAGAAAAAGGACAATTCCAAGGAGCCCCTGAAGAGGCAAGACCGCCAAAAACCAGCGGCAAGGAGGCCCTGAGTCCTCCAAACTTCCAACCCACGTGGGGAAGGAAACACTCAAAATCCTGATGAAATAACGGAACAACAGAGTGTGTCGCAGTGGAACTTCACCAAGTCCCAGTTGACCAGCTAGAAAGGATAACAAGGACTGAACCTATCCCGCATGCCTCACGGACCCTCAGGTCCTCTCAAAATGCTGCAAGAACAGAAGGATCTGAACCCAATCAGGACCAGCGTGAAACCAAGGGCCAATACTGTCAAGGTCACAGATAGTCACCCCCACAGACAAACGTAGGACTAATATGTCCTCACACCAAATAAACTTCCGTAGAAGTAAACTAAGTGATCAAAAAATCACAAGCATCGATTCCAGAAAACATTCCCGAAGGAAATGCATAAATATAAGCTCAAAATAAAAAAACATCCTAACCGGATTAAAATAAAAGATAAGGCAACCCGTAGGTTATCATCCAAGAAGAACATACACACCCGCAGGACCGGGATCCTGTTCTTCCAGCTCAGAACTGGAAAGGATACTCAATAAACAAGGCTATAAGCAGATTACTTCATCCTCTTATACCTAAGCCTGCAAGCCTTTCGAAGGTGAAGACTGAGAATCCCCATTTCCATTAAGGATGGAATCCTCTAACACCACCAAAATGTGCCTCAGTAGGACACAAAGGCACGCCAGTCTATAATGAAAGGCACATCATACCTTCGCCAGAGCAGAAGATGACCCCAGCCAGAGAGCTGAGTAGGCCATCCCATGCCTAAGGAGCCCCGGCTAACCGAACACGTACAATATCGTGAGCACACTTCTGTTAGCTGCAGATGTGCCAGAGGCATGATTATGGACATGCGTAAATGTGCCATCAGCTCCAGAGGGAACAAGCCACCTTCCAGAGAAGGATAAGCAAAATCTGGGTTAATTGCCTGCGTATTAAGAGTTGGTGGTAGGGAACTCGCCACTCGGGGAACTGGACTCCCAGAGGCGGACAGCTCAGCAGCCCACTTGATTGCCCGATCCAGAGGAATTGAGCACTCTAAAATGGCACTCGGAAGATAACTGGAGGGCATATATCACCCGGGCCAATTCATACTCTTCACCAGAAACAGAATCTGACGCAGAGACGTCCATCTTCATAATATCAGAACCCTCCAACGGCACCTGACACCCACAATGGCTGGGGCACTCACCACCTCCTATAAACCAGACACCAGCGGACCAGAATTCTTCCATCGCCACACGGTCAGGAATGCAGAAATAGAGAGCCAAAACGTGACCACGCCCGGTCCACAGGTGCACCGTGCAGTCCAGAAAAAGCGCGCTCAATCGTAAAGGCCACGTCACTTCCAAAGACCGTTATGTTCCACAAGCCATGAGCCTAAGCAACACTACACATAAGCAGTTCCAATCACATAAACATGATTAAAAAAAACCCTGTTTAATAACCCCCCTCAGGAGATATTAACCCTTGATTCCAAGATACGAAAGGAACCTCACTGAAACCCTGAATTATAGTTAATCCCGCAAGGTGAGAGCCTCTCGGGAAAAACATTTGTATTACAATACAATCATAACAAAAGTAAAATGAAACAATATTACCGGAATTTACGCCATGGAAAAGAAACACGGCCTATCAGGTGTGACAGATAGTAGCCTTACCTCTGCCATGGACTTGAGAGAAGAAAGCAGGCAGCAAAACTCGTCAACGCTGACTGCTTGTGGAGCTGTTAATATGAGTTGTGGTGGTTTTGCAGAAAGACTCTCCCTGCATCTCCGGACTCTAACTTTCGTCCATGCTCTCAGTGAGAGGCTGACAGGATTACTTCAAACTCCAGTCCCATGCCGAAGAGTACTACCCTCCATAAGAGACTATTGAAACTAATGACACATCTCTGCAATCCTTTCTGGGACGAAAGGCAAAGAATGACTGGGGGGATGAAGGAAGTGGGAGAGGTATTTAAGCCTTTGGCTGGGGTGTCTTTGCCTCCTCCTGGTGGAAAGGTTCTGAATTCCAAAAAGTAATGAATGCAGCTGTGGACTCTTTCCATTTATGAAGAAAATAAAGCCAAAATGGAGAAGCCATGTGTGAAAAACTAAGCACACCCTTACTGCTTCAATAGGAAATAAAAAGCTAAGTAGAAGCCAGGTGCTGCTAATCAAATGCCCTGGATTAACTGATCATCAGTAAGTGTGACCATCTCTTTAAAAGACGAAGTTTTAGCAGTTTGCTGGTCTGGAGCATTCGGGTGTGTATTTCTCAGTGTATCAAAACACTATTTTATTATATCCTTTTTTAATAAACCTGTTTTTATTATTACCATACATTTTTTGGAACCTTTAATATAGCCCCATTTACTAATCACTCCCACTGGGAGCCTCCAGCTGCAGAGACTGCTATCTCTGTATTGTTGCAGTTCATTACCAGGGTCCTGCTGTTCCTGTGTTCCAGAGCTTTGGCCTATCGATGTGACCAGTAAGCTGGGTTTCTGCCAACTACCCAGACTGTTCCTAATAGCACTGTCTGAGTGCTTCTCCTAAATGTGAGTACCCTGTGTAGGGGTTTCTATCTACATATTAATACATTATACTACTGGCATACACAGGCGCCCTTTCTGTTTCATTTGCCTATCTAGATTTCTTGAGACCCTATCTTCTGGTTATCCTAGACTGAACAGTGAGGTGGGTTGCTGCAAAATATCCAGCCTGTACAGTGAGGTGGGTTGCTGCAAAATATCCAGCCTGTATCCAATAGCACTGTCTGAGTGCTCCTCACAAATGTGAGTACCCTGATTAGGGCTATATCTGGTTCCTGTCATTAGTGTTATTCGTACACACATGCGACTCTCTTGTTCTTCATATCATTCTACTGTGAGAATGATTATTCACAAGTGGAAAGCATTCAAGACAGTTGCCAATCTTCCCAGGAGTGGACGTCCCAGCAAGTCCACCCCAAGGTCAGACCCTGCAAGGCATAGAGAAATTGAAAAAACCAAAGAGTTACATTTCAGACTCAGTTAGCATGTTAAAGTTCATGACAGTACAATTAGAAAAAGACTGAACAAGTATGGTTTGTATAGAAGGATTGCCAGAAGAAAGCCTCTTCTCTCTAAAAAGAACATTGCAGCACAACTAAGGTTTGCAAAGTTGCATCTGAACAAACCACAAGATATCTGGAATAATGTCAGATGAGACCAAAGTAGAGATGTTTGGCCATAATACACAGTGCTATGTTTGGCGTAAACCAAACACAGTATATCAGCACAAACACCTCATACCAGCTGTCAAGCACGGTGGTGGAGGGGTGATGATTTGGGCTTGTTCTTCAGCCACAGGACCTGGGCACCTTGCAGTCCTTGAGTTGACCATGAACTTCTCTGTATACCAAAGTATTCTAGGGTCAAATGTGAGGACATCTGTCCAATAGCTAAAGCTTGGCTAAAATTGGGTTATGCAGCAGGACAATGATCCCAAGCACACCAGCAAATCTAAAACAGAATGGCTGAAAAAGAAAAGAATCAAGGTGTTGCAATGGCAGAGTGTCAGGGTTTTTTTCCTGTTTTGTTTGCCATGTTCTGCTGGCAGCCATTTTACTCACCTCTCTTGCTGACTCTGGTGCATACTGTGTGATGCTGCTCATTTCCTGCACTTTCTTTTATGGCCAGACTGGTGTACATCATCCGTGTGAGACAGGATGCAGTCTCAGAATTGTGATGTCATCACTTATTATTTAAAGAGCCTCTGTTCAGTATGCTTTGCCCTTGCGTTGTCTCAGACCTGTTTGTGAGAGCTCCTGTGTATTACCTGGCTGTCTGACGTCCCTCCGGGTTGCTGATCCCTGGCTTGTTCCTGACTCTGCTGTTCTCCTTGTTCCTGATTCTGGCTTGTCTGACTACTTGCTTTGGCTCCAGACTCGGCTCGTCTGACTATCAGCTCAGGTTTTGATTCCTGGCTTGTTATTTGACTTGTGGACTTTTTATTATTTTTTGCTATTAATAAAAGGTGTGATTATTTTTTAACTTCTCGTCTCAGTCTGATTCCTGGCACAAAGTCAAAGTCCAGACCACAAACCGATTGAAATATTTTGGCAGGACCATAAGGGAGAGAAGTGTCAGAAGATTTGACTAGTCCTGTAATAGGTATGTTCCCTTCAAGAGAGGACTGGAGTTTTAAGTAATCATATAAACCTCTCAGTGAGAGTATTGATGAAAGTTAGAGTCTGGAGATGCAGGGAAAAATTTTCTGTGAAACCATCCAGGCTGTTAGCCAACAACTCCAGAGCAATCAGTGTTGACGACAAATAAAATTATTACAAAATTGTTAAAAACTCGTTAAACATAATGTTTAACATTATGTTTACTGAGTTTTTAACAATTTTTTAATAATTTCTTTTTTTTTAATTTTCTTTATGGGGTGAGTGGTGTCACTGATGGGGTTTTTTGTATGAATGTTTTGCTTGTATTGTTTGAAATATATGTCTTTCTACTTTTTTTTTTTAGGACATTTTTGTCTTGAGAAAGGCCCAATCAGGGGCCAAAACGTAGACAATTGAACGGTTACCTAAATGAACTGGAAATAAAAACTCATTGATGTAAAAAACTGTGAGTGCCCTCCTATGAGATGAAGTTAATATATGTGTACTATAGAGGATAGCACCTCAAAGTGATAGATACACCTCAAAGGTTGGAGTGCTGGGCTCCCGGCTAATTGATATTCGTCTGCCAGTATGAAAATTTAAGTTTTTATTTTTATTTTGGTGTGTGTGTGTATATATATATATATATATATATATATATATATATATATATATATATATATATATATATATATACACACACACACATATATATACACATATATACACACATACATATATATATATATATATATATACATACATATATATATACACATATATATACATATATATACACATACACACACATACATACAGTATATATATATTATTTTATTTTATTTTGTTCTCTGCAGTTTAGGATCCCTCCCTTACCCCCGAACCTCCCTGATCCCCCCCAAACAGTTCTCTAAACCTCCCTCCTCTAACTATAAGCTGCCATATTAGGTACTGACAGCTGTCTGCCAGTCCTTTTCCCTTTATTTATTTTTCTGTAGCGTAGGGCCTTCCACTCCCTCTCCTTCCCTCCCCCCCTCTGCTGCTGAGCCGCCCACCCGCCACCCGTCTCCCGCCCACAGCTCCCGCCGGCACCAGCAGAAGATCATTACAGATGGTGACACACACAGTGTCACTGTCTGTTAAGGTGAGGCATCTGCCCTCATATGGAGGCGGAGCACCGATCACACTCCGGCTCCATATGCGGCAGATGTCTGAAGCTTCAGGAGTTCCAACTTCAGAGTGCTGGAGCTTCCTGAAGCGAAAACGTATATATACGTCTTGTAGTACGATAGGCAAAGTACTGCAAGACGTATATATACACGTCTTATTGGGTTAAGGGGTTAAACAGATATTGCCAGGGAAAAAAAAAAATTAAGCAAAAACTGTTTAAGCTGAAACTAATAAAGCAGAATCAGTTGTATACTTCCTACTGATGCTCATTGGCTTATAGGTGCTTTCCATTAATTCTCATTGCTTGATTGGAATTAGGTGCTAATGCTGATTGGCTAATAGGTACAGTGATCATCAGTATGAATTACAGGACTGATTTTTCTTTATTACATTCAGTCTAAACAGTTTTTACTTCACTTATTTTCAGGCGAAAACAGTAACATGTAATGCTGCTCACTCTTATGGGTGGCAGACAATATCCAATATTCAAGTAAATTTAAACAAAGGTTCTGATTTGATGAGAAAAAATAAAAACTAAACTAGTGACAAGGAAATCATTTGTGAATTAACTTTTTTTTTTTCATTTTAGCTGGCAGAGGCAGCTCTGTGATTTCACCATGCATATACAAATGGAATATGTACATCACAACACATAACTCTTTCTCCCCACAGCATCTCTATGCCACTAAAAAGTGTGCACACCCATTCAGTTGTCTAATCAAATCTGCACATGCGAATGCCACTCAACAAGTAACACCAATTGTACAACCACAAGCTAATCCAAAGTTTTGATTGGCTGAGTTCCCTCATAGCCACCCTCATAGCCATTTTTCTCTGCAAATGTTATTCAGCTGATGATCCACCAGGCCTTGCTTTCATTTGAGAGTAGCAAGTTATGCAAACTAAAGAGACAAAGAAGAGTTAGAACGACACTATACTATTTGCCTATAATTTTACTAATTCTAGAGCACCATTACCCTAAATAAGGCTTGTGGACCACACCTAATTTCCAAGCTTTTTGGTGTGGTTCATGTTAGTACTTCTAATTACTGTATATAAAAAATGTGTAGGGATGGATGGATTCTACAGTAATGCTCTTCCATGCATATAATGAAGACTTTAAATCACTTACCCATAATGGAATCCCTCCTGAAGACATCTCTGTCAAATATATAAAAGGACAGGTGGCGAAAGTTACGAGGAATCTCACAGTAAAAATCTTCTCCGTAAAAAGGGCTGGGGTGCAAAATAAACAAATATACCAATTAGTATAATTAAAATAACAGGACTAGAAGAGCTATATACTGCTTAAGACATTCAAGATAGAAAAAGCATCTTATATCAGCCAACGTAAAGAATGACTAACCACATTTTGCATAAATGTTTTTAGCAACAACAACCAAATAACTAAAATGATCAAAACATGAAAAAAAAAAAGTACAGCATAAATATAATATATAAAACATTTTTGGTCACCCCCGGATTAACTGAGCACATTGGGGGGACTAAGGAGAGATACAAATACTTTTGAAAATAAAAGGTTAAAGGGACAGTACAGTCAAAGTTAAACTTACATTGATTGTATAAAGTATGACATTTTAAACAACTTTCCAATGTACTTCTATTATCAGTTTTGCTTAAATCTCTTTGAATCCTTTGTTAAATAATAATCCTATGTGAGCTCAGGAGGGTGCAATGTTATACATAGATACAAAGGCTGCTGCTATGGACATGTGCATGCTCCTAAACTGCTCCAATCAGCCTAGGTTTAGTCTTAAATAACGGATACCAATAGAACAAAGACAATTTGATAATAGAAGGAAATTAGAAAGTTGTTTAAAATTGAATGTTCTATTTGGATCATGAAAATTTAATTTGGACTTTACTGTCCTTTTAAAAATGTAAATCTATCATATTAGTTTAACTTAATAAACAGATGTGCAAGAACATTTTCTTATTGCCACTTTTTTAGTCACTAAACATTTGAAATATTTTACATTAAGAGAGACAAATTGAATAACCCTATTTTGCAAATGGAGGCAAGAAGAATCTATCTGGGGGTAGAATGAAGCTTAGTTAATGATGGGGTTCTAAAGAGTAAAACATATATGAAAACTAGTCATGCACTTCCTTGCCTCCACAGAACAGTTAATCGGCTGATCCACTAATCGTTTTCTTTGAGTAGGTTGGGAGTGAACTGGATATATATGGATTTAACAACCTAGTTAATCATTTAGCTTTTCCATACATCAAAACTGCAAAGAGGAAGTTGCCAAAAAAAGGCAACAAAATAGGACAGTTTCCTTTTTGATTGATGTCCCTAGATTTATGTACCTTGGGGAAAAAAATGCCTTTGCATGTGCAGTTCAAGGGATCTTCTAGATTGTTTCAGGTTTACAGTTAGGCTGGATCTTTTGGAAAAACATTGACCCTTGGAACATTCTTTAATTATTTAAATTACACATTTTGCTTTTAAATAGGAAACGCATCAAAGTAAAAAAAAAATGGAATATCTTAAACTGTGTAGATCAATTCAAACACCACATTTGACTTGAAATAAACAGCATTATTTGGTAAAAGCATTGTCAAGTGTTGTTACAAGCAATAAACATACTAAATGCATTATGATGTGGGACGATCAATAGAAGGTTGTGTGTATACAGCCACGTGAGTTTACTTACCCTGATTAGTGACCTTAGGTGGTATTTTTCCACCTCCGCTTGGGTTTTATTGTTCAACTCAATATTTTATGAAGCTACTGAAATCACAACAAACATGAAATAGCTTTCTACATTTGAAGCTTGAAGGGCACCTAAAGGAACACCAATGTGTTTACGAGCCAATAAACTTGTCAAACAGGTCTGACTATCCAAATGTAAACCATTCACCCACTGGATAAAATGCCAGCACTTCAAAGCTACGCATTGTAAAAAACAGGACCAATGCCCCACTTTACCTTCATTAGTCATTTAGAGGTGAAATTAGAAAGTGCATGCCCCTCAAATCTTCATTTCATGTAAATTTAATTAAAACCACTTTCCAGTTTACTTCTATTATAAAATGTACTTAGTTTTCTTGGTATGCTTTGTTAAAGTGAGCTAGCTGAATACACTGGCTGACTGCAGCCACCAATCACACGAGAGCTCCCAGTAGTGCAATGCAGCTCCTCAGCCTACCTTTTCAACAAAGGATACCAAGAGAATGAAGCAAATTAGATAAAAGAAGCAAATTGAAACATTGTTTAAAACTGCATTTCTACCTGAAACATGAAAAGTTAAAAAAGGCTTCAATAGTAAAAAAACAAAAGCTCATGCTCTAATTCGTTAGAGAATGTCATTTTAAGAATATTGATTCTACAAGGAGCACTGCTCGTCCCAAGTGGAAACTGCTGCCTATCCAATATGCTGATTGGATCAGTGGTGGGTTCTGCTTAGGACAATCAGTGCTCTAGGGGGTCCTGAGTTGTACTTCTACTGTGTATTTAAACCCTTTGTGAGGGTTAAACACACAGAGTAGGGTCAACAGTCTTAGAATGACATGCTCTAACAAATTAGACTATTAGAACCCTTTCGTTTTGACTTAACTGTCCCTTTAATGGACACATTTTTGACACAATGCACAATAAAAAGTCTATGGAGATTTTTGTAGTTGCTTTTTAAAGGATTGTGATTGACCCCATAGTTAGATACAAGCATAAATATCTATATTGCACACATGAACTAGCAGTGTATAACTGTCAAAAACTGTCAAAATGCACTGAGGCAGTTCAACGTCTTAGAAATTAGCATATGAGCCTACCAAGGCCTTTCGACAAAGAATACCAAGAGAGCAAAGCAAATGTATTAAAATTAAATTGGAAAGTTGTTTAAAATTGCATGCCCTATCTGAATCATGAAAGCTTAAAGGGACATGAAACCCACATTTTTTCTTTCGTGATTTAGAAAGAGCATGTCATTTTAAACAACTTTCTCATTTACTTCTATTATCTCATTTGCTTCATTCTCTTGATATCACTTGCTGAAAAGCATATCTAGATATGCTCAGTAGCTGCTGATTGGTTGCTGCACATAGAGGCCTTGTGTGATTGGCTCACACATGTGCATTGCTATTTCTTCAACAAAGGATATCTAAAGAATTGAGCAAATTAGATAATAGAAGTAAATTGGAAAGTTGTTTAAAATGACATGCCCTATCTGAATCATGAAAGTTTAATTTTGACTAGACTGCCCCTTTAATGCTGACTAGACTGTCCCTTTAATACACACTATCCAAACACAGAGGATAAAACCCAGGAAGTGAAAAGTCTTAGAGAAACTCATAGCAAGTCCAGACCAGGGAGTAGATTTAACAATTGCTGTAGCGAATCATGTCCGCCTGACAACGCAAAATGCCAACAGCATAAGCTTGTGCAATTCCGCCCCCTGCACATTTGTGGCCGCTAGCAGGGGGTGTCAATCATTTGTGATGATTGCAGTCCGCCACCTAAAAGGTGGTGGTCAAGATGAGGAGCAGCGGTCTTATGCTTTTTAACTTACGTTTCCGGTGAGCTGGAAACTTAGAGCGTAGAAAGCAGCATCTGCTGCTTGTTAAATCTAGCCCCAGGGGTCAAAGCGTGCGGACAATGGAACAAAACCAAATCACAATGCATTAGAGTAAACTTATCCAGGCCAGAAACTTGCAGGCAGAAGACTGTACAGAATCAGGATGCAAAAGGGTTAACAAAGTCCAGGAAGATAGAGCAAAATCAGAATCCAAAAAGTGCTATTATCTTTTGTGGTGGTATAATGAAGTCTGGTGTCTGGTCCTTGCTTTCTTCTTGAGAGCATTGTCTAGAAAGAGCATCAGCTTTTTTATGCCTGGATCCTGATAGGTAAGAGAGAGAGAAAAATAGAATCTGGAAAAAAATAAGGACCAGGGGGCTTGTCTGGCGTTAAGCCATTTAGCTGACTGAAGAAATAAGAGATTCTTATCATCTGTTAAAATGAGAAAAACAGAATTTATGTTTACCTGATAAATTACTTTCTCCAACGGTGTGTCCGGTCCACGGCGTCATCCTTACTTGTGGGATATTCTCTTCCCCAACAGGAAATGGCAAAGAGCCCAGCAAAGCTGGTCACATGATCCCTCCTAGGCTCCGCCTACCCCAGTCATTCGACCGACGTTAAGGAGGAATATTTGCATAGGAGAAACCATATGGTACCGTGGTGACTGTAGTTAAAGAAAATAAATTATCAGACCTGATTAAAAAAACCAGGGCGGGCCGTGGACCGGACACACCGTTGGAGAAAGTAATTTATCAGGTAAACATAAATTCTGTTTTCTCCAACATAGGTGTGTCCGGTCCACGGCGTCATCCTTACTTGTGGGAACCAATACCAAAGCTTTAGGACACGGATGAAGGGAGGGAACAAATCAGGTCACCTAAATGGAAGGCACCACGGTTTGCAAAACCTTTCTCCCAAAAATAGCCTCAGAAGAAGCAAAAGTATCAAACTTGTAAAATTTGGTAAAAGTGTGCAGTGAAGACCAAGTCGCTGCCCTACATATCTGATCAACAGAAGCCTCGTTCTTGAAGGCCCATGTGGAAGCCACAGCCCTAGTGGAATGAGCTGTGATTCTTTCGGGAGGCTGCCGTCCGGCAGTCTCGTAAGCCAATCTGATGATGCTTTTAATCCAAAAAGAGAGAGAGGTAGAAGTTGCTTTTTGACCTCTCCTTTTACCGGAATAAACAACAAACAAGGAAGATGTTTGTCTAAAATCCTTTGTAGCTTCTAAATAGAATTTTAGAGCGCGAACAACATCCAAATTGTGCAACAAACGTTCCTTCTTTGAAACTGGTTTCGGACACAGAGAAGGTACGATAATCTCCTGGTTAATGTTTTTGTTAGAAACAACTTTTGGAAGAAAACCAGGTTTAGTACGTAAAACCACCTTATCTGCATGGAACACCAGATAAGGAGGAGAACACTGCAGAGCAGATAATTCTGAAACTCTTCTAGCAGAAGAAATTGCAACTAAAAACAAAACTTTCCAAGATAATAACTTAATATCAACGGAATGTAAGGGTTCAAACGGAACCCCCTGAAGAACTGAAAGAACTAAATTGAGACTCCAAGGAGGAGTCAAAGGTTTGTAAACAGGCTTAATTCTAACCAGAGCCTGAACAAAGGCTTGAACATCTGGCACAGCTGCCAGCTTTTTGTGAAGTAACACAGACAAGGCAGAAATCTGTCCCTTCAGGGAACTTGCAGATAATCCTTTTTCCAATCCTTCTTGAAGGAAGGATAGAATCTTAGGAATCTTAACCTTGACCCAAGGGAATCCTTTAGATTCACACCAACAGATATATTTTTTCCAAATTTTGTGGTAAATCTTTCTAGTTACAGGCTTTCTGGCCTGAACAAGAGTATCGATAACAGAATCTGAGAACCCTCGCTTCGATAAGATCAAGCGTTCAATCTCCAAGCAGTCAGCTGGAGTGAAACCAGGTTCGGATGTTCGAACGGACCCTGAACAAGAAGGTCTCGTCTCAAAGGTAGCTTCCAAGGTGGAGCCGATGACATATTCACCAGATCTGCATACCAAGTCCTGCGTGGCCACGCAGGAGCTATCAAGATCACCGACGCCCTCTCCTGATTGATCCTGGCTACCAGCCTGGGGATGAGAGGAAACGGCGGGAACACATAAGCTAGTTTGAAGGTCCAAGGTGCTACTAGTGCATCCACTAGAGCCGCCTTGGGATCCCTGGATCTGGACCCGTAGCAAGGAACTTTGAAGTTCTGACGAGAGGCCATCAGATCCATGTCTGGAATGCCCCACAGCTGAGTGACTTGGGCAAAGATTTCCGGATGGAGTTCCCACTCCCCCGGATGCAATGTCTGACGACTCAGAAAATCCGCTTCCCAATTTTCCACTCCTGGGATGTGGATAGCGGACAGGTGGCAGGAGTGAGACTCCGCCCATAGAATGATTTTGGTCACTTCTTCCATCGCTAGGGAACTCCTTGTTCCCCCCTGATGGTTGATGTACGCAACAGTTGTCATGTTGTCTGATTGAAACCGTATGAACTTGGCCCTCGCTAGCTGAGGCCAAGCCTTGAGAGCATTGAATATCGCTCTCAGTTCCAGAATATTTATCGGTAGAAGAGATTCTTCCCGAGACCAAAGACCCTGAGCTTTCAGGGATCCCCAGACCGCGCCCCAGCCCATCAGACTGGCGTCGGTCGTGACAATGACCCACTCTGGTCTGCGGAATGTCATCCCTTGTGACAGGTTGTCCAGGGACAGCCACCAACGGAGTGAGTCTCTGGTCCTCTGATTTACTTGTATCTTCGGAGACAAGTCTGTATAATCCCCATTCCACTGACTGAGCATGCACAGTTGTAATGGTCTTAGATGAATGCGCGCAAAAGGAACTATGTCCATTGCCGCTACCATCAACCCGATCACTTCCATGCACTGAGCTATGGAAGGAAGAGGAACGGAATGAAGTATCCGACAAGAGTCTAGAAGCTTTGTTTTTCTGGCCTCTGTCAGAAATATCCTCATTTCTAAGGAGTCTATTATTGTTCCCTTGGTTAAACACTAAAAAACTCTAAGCCATCTCCGTGGAGATGTTGCCTGTACAACGGCAAAGAGAATGACTGGGGTAGGCGGAGCCTAGGAGGGATCATGTGACCAGCTTTGCTGGGCTCTTTGCCATTTCCTGTTGGGGAAGAGAATATCCCACAAGTAAGGATGACGCCGTGGACCGGACACACCTATGTTGGAGAAAGGATTTAACATTCCTTCCAAAAGGTGTCTCAGATATTCAATGTGCCTAAATCGGGTGTTGAAAGCTGTTTTCCACTCATCCCCTTCATTGATGCGTACTAAGTTATAGGCTCCTCAGAGATTCATTTAAAAAAAAAAAAAAAAAAAAAAAAAAAAAAATTGCACCCCTTAAGTAGTCAAACAGTTTTAGGATTTTCCCCTTAGGTACAATCAAAGGCATTACAGAATAAGGATCCAAAAGGGTTAACAGAGTCCAGGCAAAAGTCAGCAACAGTCAGGCAGATATCAGAGCAAAATCGGAATCCAAAAAGCTTAGTCCAGAAAATGAGCAAAGGCCAGCAAAAGAGCAGCTTAGTGCACCCAGGTACAGTCCTATGCACGGGCAACGTTATGAGTAACTGGTCACCTTAAATAGCATGGTGGAAAGCGCACTAAGCCAATGCCAAATAGCGAGACACCTGGAAGTGGTCAATGACGGCAATGGTTTAGAATAAAGCATTCATAAATAATTGCTATTGAATGCATTTTCATACAATGCTGGTTTGGCAAGCTGCAAACACCTCTATGAGCAACGAATGGTATAGTTCTAAATGTTTCAGACAATTCTCATCTTCCCATTAGTTTAATGCATCTGAAATGTAATAAATATTGTTCTCCCTATAAAAAATACAAATATATCTTATTTGTCAATTACAAGCATAAAGGGACAGTAAAGTCAAATTTAATGACTTTCAGATGGAGCATGTAATTTATACAACTTTCCAATTTATTTCTAATATCTAATTTGCTTTGTTCTCTTGTAATCCTTTGTTGAAAAACATATAGGAAGCTCAGGAGCAACCATGCACTACTGGGAGCTTGCTGCTGATTGATGGCTGCACATATATGCCTTTGTCATTGGCTCACCCAATGTGTTCAGCTAGCTCCCAGTAGTGCCTTGCTGCTCCTTCAAAGGATAATAAAAGAATGAAGCAAAAATTATCATAGAACTAAATTAGAAAGTTATTTAAAATCACATGCTCTATATGAATCATGAAAGAAAAAAAATGTGGGTTTCATGTCCCTTTAACATTATAAAAAAAAAATTGTATTACCCCTGTTGTAAAAATGTATTATCTCAACTGCAACGCAGAGTGGATTGTTACTCCAAATTGTTTTCCAAATCTTAACTTATCTTGTAAAATCTAAAGTGGAATAAACAGGATGTTTCTACTTTCTTCAGTAAACCGGAGTGTATTTGCTGACATTTTTCATTTGGATACGTTCCCTAATATTGAGTTGTAATTGATGCAGTATAAATATTGCAAACCACTGGCTATTTTAGGAGAAAAATGTCCTTAAATATTTTTAACATCAACAAAACTCTGTAGAATCTAACAAATGGATTACATATTATCAGCCTCGCGGATTGACAAATTTATATGAAATTTAGAAGCAAACTCAATATTTATTCTCTGATCTCTCTAAATATAAAAAAAAATAACAATTTTAAACATAGTTCCAGGATTTGTCATGCCCTGATCTATAAACATCAACTTATATTTTAAATTGGAACCTAATGGAAGGCATTAAAACACAGTATAATTTTCCACCAAATTAAAATTATATTCAGAAAATTGTAAAACTATGCAGTAAACCCATACTTGCTTTGGACCTTTTGAGTACTGGACTTTAGTTAGGCTTCTACTATCTCATTTAAAGGTACACAAAACTCAATTTTTTTCTTTCATGATTCAGATAAAGCAAACTATTTTAAACAACTTTCCAATTTACTTATATTATCTAATTTTCTTTGTATTCTTGTTATATGTGCACGTCTCTGCAGCACTTTGTAGCAGTAGTTTTGCAACAATGTTATACATTAGCAAGAGCACTAAATAGCTGCACTATTTCTCGTCATGTAGCGCTCTATATATGTGCACGCTACCTACCTAAGTATCTGTTCAACAAAGAATGACATGAGATCAAAGCAAATTAATAGAAGTAAACAGAGAATACAACTTTTTAAAAAGTTTTTCATCTAAATCATGAAAGAAAAATGTAATATGACACTTGATACCAAGCAAATGCTGGTTGCTTGGTAACTGGTTTTGACGATAGGGATTCATTATGGAATCTACTTGGTGGGTTGCATTAACCCGTTAACGAACAACTGTGTACAGGGTACGTCCTACAAAAAAAAACGGTTGTTAACAACCAAGGACATACCCTGTACGTCCTCAGGTAATCTGAGCACTGGAAGCGTTAGAGATCGCGTTCAGCTGCTCTAACAGTATTGCAGCGATGCCTAGAAGTCGAGGAATCCTGCAATACTGTTCCTGACTGCCTGGCCCCCGGATTGATCGCTCCCAACGAGTGATCACTTCCGGTTTCGCTCCATGTGGAGCCCGACAGTCTAGCAGAGCATTGGAAGCGATCGGAAATTGATAATAAAATATTTCATTTGTCTGATCATGTCAATATTAGTAAATATTGACTCTGACCAGTGTGGATCTCCCTCTCTCTAGTCGCTTGCGTTTTTGTTGGAGAGAGAGATCTGTGTTTAGGATACAGAGATTTATCTATTATATTTCTTAAAAACCCAAAGGTTCTTTTCAGAGCCATTAACCCATAGCTTGCCAGTGATCACTATAAATCACTGGCAGTAGCATAGCTGCACATTTTTTTGCAGTCTGTGCATTTTTTTAGGGGTTCATTTTTTTTTGAGACCCAAAAGGCTCTTTTTAGAGCCATTTAGTTCATTTGAATTTAAATTTTGTGTTGATTTTTTTTTTAGTATTTTTTTCTTTTCTGTGACAGATAAAATAATGTCACAGAGAATATATAGTGATGAGGAGGCATATGCCATCCTTGCATCAGAGTCAGGCGCCTCTATGTCTGACTCAGACCCCAATTTTGACCCTGTCATATGCTCAGATACATCATTAGATACAGTCTCAACTGATAGTGATGTATCTGTGGCTGCTAGCCCCCCTGCCAGAAGGAGACGTGTTGCTGACATTGCCGCTGCAGAGGCTTATACACCTCAAAGGAATATATGCGTGGATGAATCCCTGATGAAGTATAAGGGAAGGCTGGGATTCAAGCAGTTTATTCCTTCCAAGTGCTCCAGGTATGGAGTAAAGGTGTATAAGCTCTGTGAGAGCCAGACTGGGTATACTCAGGCCTTACGGGTGTATGAGGGAAAGGATAGCCACCTTGACCCTCCAGGTTGGCCAGAACATATGGGAACCACTGGCAAGATTGTCTGGGACCTGATATTACCCCTAATGAACAAAGGGTATCACTTGTACTTAGACAATTATTATACAAGTGTCCTTTTGTTCAAGCTACTGTATTGCTTTGATACAGTAGCTTGCAGTACAATTAAAAAGAACCGCGTAGGTTTCTCAGGACAACTTGCACGCACCCGGCTACGAAGGGGGGGGAGACCTCAGCTCTGCGCCAAGAAGAGCTGTTGGCAGTTAAGTACAGAGACAAGAAGGATGTGTACCTTCTTACCACCATCCACACAGAGAGGACTGTGGCGGTTTCTGTACATGGCAGAGCTGAGAGCATAAGGAAGCCAGTGTGCATCAAGGCTTATAACCGGCATATGGGTAGGGTTGATCTGGCAGATCAGCTGCTGCAGCCCTACCTAATTATGCGGAAGACAAGGGCCTGGTACAAAAAGGTTGCTATTTACTTAATGCAGATTGCAACCCACAACGCTTTTCTGTTGTTCAAAAAAGCAAACCCCGGAATGAAACAGACTTTTTTTACAGATTTAGCTCCAGATCATTTTGTACCAAGATGCACCTGCTCTCCGGGTGGTGATGGGAGAGAGCAGAGTTGAGGTTACCCATTTTATTTTTAAAATCCCTCTACTGCCGCAAAACAGAAACCTCAAAAAAATGCAGAGTCTGTACCAAGAGGGGGCAGAGAAAAGACACCATATATTACTGTCCTGATTGCCCTGGACAGCCTGGACTCATTGGGGACTGCTTCAAGCGGTATCATACAATTTCCATTTCTTTTTAATTTATTTTCTAATTTGCCGGGGGGGTTTTTTTGGTTATGTTCACTGTTAGTTTTTTTTTTTACTTTTACTGTGCCAGATTTTTACATTTCACTACTCTATTTTTTTTATAAGTTCTAAAATTGGTGCTGTATTTTACCAAAACACATGAAAAACCTGTGCATGGGGGGAATGGGTGTACTCAGGGGGCCTTGCAGAAAACAATCTGGAGTGTTTTTGCAATAACTTACAAACAGGCTCTCCTAAATCATAGCCAAAAAGCAATGTGTGTGTAAAAATAAAAAAATACCACCACACACTTTCTCCATTTTTTTTGGCTAAAACAGTTGCATCAAAGGCATCAAAACACCCCAGTTATAATACCTTGGGGGTCTCAACTTCTGAAATATATGCATGTTCATGGAGAGCAAATAAATTGGGGTATGTAAAAAGGCCCCCCAAAAGAAGATAGTCAAAGAAGATATGTTAAATTTGAAAAAAATGTCAGAAGTTTGGCATTGCAAACCCCAAACATCCCAACAGAGCTATGCATAGGTGGTATCACTGTACTCAGGAGATGTTGCTGAACAACTATTTGGGTGTTCTTTGGCAGTAACACAACAGGAACAGAGAATCCATGCCTAAAGTACAATGTGTGTGAAAAATAGCACAAAAAATGACTACCCAAAAGATTGACGAAGACTGGTGGTTGAATTAGTGCATGTAAAGTGTTAAAATACCAGCTTTTCAAATAGCCTAGGGTGTCTACTTTTCAAACATATATGATTTTCTGGGGTAAATTACATTGGCCGGCTTCAGAAATGTACCAAATAGGACATGGTGCATGAGGATAGATGAGAAAATTCCAAGTTGGAAAACTGGAATGCGCCCCCTAAAAAGAAGGCCTTTTAGCCCCCTGAGAACCCGACAAACCTATTCATGGGTGGTATCACTGTACTCAGGAGATGTTGTTGAACACATATTGAGGTGTTTTTTTGCAGTAACAAATAACAGGAACTAAGAATCCATGCCTAAAGTACATACCTCAGGAGATCTTGCTAAACTAATATTGGGGTGCTATTTGGCAGTAACACATAACAGGAACTAATAATTCATACCTAAAGGACAATGTGTGTGAAAAATAACACAAAAAAATGACTACCCAAATGTTTGCTAAAGACTGGTGGTTGAATTAGTGCATGAAAAGTGTTAAAATACCAGCATTTCAAATACCCTAGGGTGTCTACTTTTCAAAAATATATGGTTTGATGGGGGTAAATTACATTGGCCGGCTTTAGAAATGACCCAAATAGGACATGGGTGCATGATGACAGATGTGAAAATTCCAAGTTGGAAAACTGGAATGCGCCCCCTAAAAATAAGGTCTTTTAGTCCCCTGAGAACCCAACAAACCTATTCATGGGTGGTAATCACTGTACTCAGGGAGCTGTTGTTGAACACATATTGAGGTATTTTTTGGCAGTAACAAATAACAGGAACTGAGAATCCATGCCTAAAGTACAATGTGTGTGAAAAATAACACAAAAAATGACTACCCAAATGTTTGACAAAGACTGGTGGTTGAATTAGTGCATGGAAAGTGTTAAAATACCAGCATTTCAAATGCCCTAGGGTGTCTACTTTTCAAAAATATATGGTTTTATGGGGGTAAATTACATTGGCCAGCTTCAGAAATGTCCCAAATAGGACATGGGTGCATGTTGACAGATGTGAAAATTGAGGTGTTATTTGGCAGTAACCCTTAACGTTCTCAGTAAATGTATTCTTAAATTGCTATTTTGACAAAAAATCACCACTTTATTTTTCCTTCAAACTTTGGCATAGATTGGTGGTAAAATGGTTGCATGAAAAGAGTCAAAATACCCCAAGTTTAATACCATGGGTTGTCTTCTTTTAAAAAATATATACAGGTGGCCCTCGGTTTACAACGGTTCAATTTACACCGTTTCAGAATAACAACCTTTTTTTCCAGTCATGTGACTGCTATTGAAAAGCATTGAGAAGCAGTGCATTTATTAAAATAGCCAGTAGGTGGAGCTATCAGCTTGTGTTGCAGCAAAGCCAAGCAAGCTGAAATTAATCAGTTTAACCAGACCTGAGCTATTGAGCAGATTTCAAAGGAACAAGATCTCCCTATCTATAAATCAGTCCAGATTGGAATGCATAGAAAGAACTGTTTGCAGAAAAATGCAAGTAAAGTCTGTGCTGTGAGATTATTTTATTAGGTTTATAATGCTGTTTAGCAAATGTTTTTGTTCATTTAAATTAGTTTAATTATATATTCTGTGTTGTGTGGTTATTTTATTAGGTTTATAATGCTGTTTAGCATTTAAAGTCTTTATTTTAAAGCTTTAAAAATAATGTATTAGGTGTTACTTATGACAATTTTGAGAGGGGCCTGGAACTCCCTCACTTCCCATTGACTTACATTATAAACTGGGTACCAATTTACAACAGTTTCGATTTACAACCATTCCTTCTGGAACCTAACCCCGGCGTAAACTGAGGGCTACCTGTACATGTCAAGGGATATTCAGGGATTCCAAACAGATATCAGTGTTACAATGTAACTATTGCTAATTTTGAATAAAAAAAAAATGGTTTGGAAATAGCAAAGTGCTACTTGTACTTATTGCCCTATAACTTGCAAAAAAAAGCATAGAACATGTAAACATTGGGTATTTCTAAACTCAGGACAAAATTTAGAAACTATTTAGCGTTAGTGTTTTTTGGTGGTTGTAGATGTGCAACAGATTTTGGGGGTCAAAGTTAGAAAAAGTGTGTTTTTTTTTCAATTTTTTTATCATATCTTATAATTTTTTTATAGTAAATTATAAGATATGATGAAAATAATGGTATCTTTAGAAAGTCCATTTAATGCCGAGAAAAACCTGTATATAATATGTGTGGGTACAGTAAGTAAGTAGTGAGTAAGAGGAAAATTACAGCTAAACACAAACACCGCAAAAATGTAAAAATAGCCCACTTGACTTAAAAATGTAATTATTTTTTCCGTGTAGTAATCATATAATTATGTTTAATAATCTATTTTGGACTTTCTGATTCAAATGGTCAACATTATTATTATTATTCTTTATTTATAAAGCGCCAACAGATTCTGCAGCGCTGCCCATGGGTAACAAAGATAAAAGGACAGTACAATATGAGACACCAGACAAACCTTAAACAAATACAGGGGGAACCGGGAGCCCAGTCTAAATAAAATAGCAGCTGTGGCCTTTTCTATTCCATATGTATTTATCTCAGCCTGTTTAATGGATCTAGGAGAAGGTGGAAATAGGCACAGTAATGAAGATGATCTCTTAAAGAAATATGAAACCCAAGAAATGGATTTTGTTATGTAGACAGAGCATACAATTTGGAAAAAAAGTTTTCAATTTACTTATATTACCAAATGTGCTATGTTCTTGTGATATTCTTTGTTGAAGATATACCAAGGTAGGTGTCAGGAGCACTACATGGAAGGAAATAGTGCTGCCATTTAATTCTCTTGCTAATGTATAATATTCTTGCAAAACTGCTGCCATATAGTGCTCCAGACATGTGCAAGCTCCTGAGATTACATCCCTGCTTTTCAACAAACAAAACCAAGAAAATGAAGACAATTTGATAATAGAAGTAAAATAGAAAATAGTTTAATATTGTATGCTGTATCTGAATCATGAAAATAATGGGGGTTTGTGTCCCTTTAAGCACACTTCTTGTGTCTCAATACGAGAACATATTCAGAGATAATAGTTAATGGTCTAACTAAATACATTGGTTCTTTATCATCTGCAATAAAGAAGACATTAGCACTTCTCTTATAGTTGTCTACAAAATGTATATTGATAACCAGTATATCCTGATCACAAAACATCCTGATCAGAAAGCTCAACTGTATAACATGCGGACCAAATACCATCCACAGTTTTCTGAAAATTATTAAATAATTACTTTACTGAGAACTTTAGCTCCTCTTCTGAGACAAGAGAAATGGCTCTTGCACAATTTAAAGGGACAGTCAACATAGAATTTTTGTAGTTTAAAAAGAAAGGTAATCCCTTTATTACCCATTCCCCAGTTTTGCATAACCAACACGGTTATAGAAATACACTTTTTACCTCTGTATCTAAGCCTCTGCAGACTGCCCCCTTATTTCAGTTATTTTGACAGACTTGCATTTTAGCCAATCAGTGCTCATTCCAGGGTAACTTCACGTGCACGCGCTCAATGTTATCTATATGAAACACATGAACTAATGCCCTCTAGTGGTCAAAATGCATTCACATTAGAGGCAGTCTTCAAGTTCTAAGAAATTAGCATATGAACCTCCTAGAATTTGCTTTCAACTAAGAATACCAAGAGAACAAAGCAAAATTGGTGATAAAAGTATATTGGAAAGTTGTTTAAAATTACATTCCCTATTTAAATCATTAAAGTTTTTTTTGGACTTGACTGTCCTTTTAAGCAAAATGTTCTAATAAAACCCAGCAGTTCTCTTTTGTGAATATTAATTGTGTAAGCTTCTTCCATAGCGTTCCTCTGGTGAAGATATGATGGTAATCTGAAAACAGATAGTTTTATTATTTGTAAAATAAATTTTACACGCGGGTATAAATGGCTATAATTTTCCTGTCAATACCTCCAGTACATCACATAAGCAATCTCAACTGCCACTGTCAGATTACATATTTGCAATCCAAGGATCACTGCTTGATAAATACATATTTTTCATCCTTGCATACTGATTTTCAATCCTTTTTTTAAGAACAAAAATGCTGCATACTGCTTACAAGTAAATTTTTAGCAGCTTTTTAAAGGGATACTCAAGTCAAAATGAAACTTTCATTATTCAGATAGAGCCTGCAATTTTAAACAACTTTCCAATTTACTTCCATTAACAAAATGTGGACAATATTTTAATATTCACACGTTTTGAGTTACTAGCTCCTACTGAGCATGAGCAAGAATTCATAAAATATAAGTTTATGCATTTGTGATTGGCTGAGGGCTGTCACATGATAGAGTAGGAGAGGAAATAGACATAACTTTGAAATTTGTCAGAAATAAATCTACTACTCATTTGAAGTTCAGAATAAATGCTTTTAAATTGTCTTTCTATCACGTATTTGTTGACTATACAAACCTACTTTGGTTACTGGTCCTTTAAAGGAACATTATATACTAGATTTTTCTTTGCATAAATGTTTTGTAAGTGATACATTTATATAGCCCATCTGGGTGTGTTTTTGTAAAAATGTATAGTTTTGCTTATTTTTAAACAACATTGTGCTGATTTTCAGACTCCTAACCAAGCCCAAAGTGTCAGATGAATACTAAATAATACAGCCTTCAGACTGCTTCTGTTTGTATAAATGGTCTTTTTTTTAGATCAGTATCTGTGCATACTATTCTTTATAGTAGTGTCTATTACATGCAGTTAAATGAAAATTAGTATATACTGCCCCTTTAAGTAGCCATAATAATTCTGTAGTCCTGTAATGTAATATAAATACATTTATTGCACCAAAACATAGGATCTAAAATTTGAACAAGAAAATTGATATATGATACCAAAAGTGCCAGAATATTGTTGCATACATAAAATACATACTGTATTTTCCTGGGAGATGAAAACAGAGATATTAAACAAATTGGAGGGCCTGTGGCAATTACTACACACACAAAGCAATATTTCTACCATTTTTATAAATGACTTAAGTACAATACAGCTAGAACAAAAGACATAGACACTGTAAAGGTATAGTATTTTTGGACGCGTAGAAGTCAAGGATGTGTGTGCTTCAAATCCAGTGAGATTACACACAATACATTCAAGCTATTATGATCATAATTTATTTGTATTGGGTCGCCAAATTCCGTAGCCCTGGGTACAATGATAGGGGTATACAATGACAAAGATTTGTGATAAAATACAAAGCATAACAAAACTAAATAAATCTAGTACAGGAGGAAGAGGGCCCTGCTCCGGAGAGCTCAAAGTCTACAGGTTTAGGGTGCAGAGACATAAGGTTGGGGTAGCTTGTTACATCGGTTGTAGTTGCAGCAGGGAGTCAGGCTGTTCATGTATTAGTTTGGTTCGGATGAGGAATGGAGGAGAGATGGTAAGCCTCTCTGAATAAGTGGGTTTTCAAAGAGCGTCTGAAGCTATACGAGGTTGGAGACAGTCTTATGGAGCCGGGTAGAGAGTTCCAGAGGACAGGAGCAGCACATGCAAAGTCTTGGAGCCGGTAGTGGGATGTAGAGATAACAGGAGTGGAGAGATGTAGGTCAGAGAATGATCAAAGAGGACGGGATGGGGAATATATTTAACGATGAGAGAGGAAATATAGTTGGAAGTTAGACTGTTTAGTGCTTTGTAAGTTAAGGTTAATACTTTAAATTGTATTCAGGAGTGTGTGGGGAGCCAGTGTAGAGACTGGCAGAGCGGAGCAGCTGGATGAGTCTAGCAGAAGCATTCATAATAGATTGGAGGGGGGAGAGGTGTTGTTTTGGAAGGCCATTTAGGAGTAAATTGCAATAATCAATGCGTGACAAAATGAGGGAGTGAATAAGTATTTTTGCAGTTTTTTGAGTAAGGAAGGGACGAATTCTGGAAATGTTGCGTAGGTGTGAATGGCAGGATTTAGTAAGTGCTTGTATATGTGGGTTGAATGTGAGCTCCGAGTCTAATGTGACCCCCGAGTCTAATGTGACCCCAAGACAGCGGACTGGGGTGAGGTGTTGAGAATAGGGTCTCCAACCATCAGAGAAATTTCAGGTGTTGGATGTCTCGAAGAGGGGGGGATAAGAAGCAGCTCAGTTTTGGAGAGATTAAGTTGGAGGTAGTGTGAAGACATCCAAGAGAAAATTGCAGAGAGGCAGTTGGAAATCTGGTTGAGTAAAGAGGGAGAGATATCAGGAGAGGAAAGAAAGATTTGGGTATCATCAGCATATAAGTGGTACTGGAATCCCAAGGAGGCTATACGTTTTCCAAGGGAGGATGTATAGAGAGAGAAAAAGAGAAAAGCAAGGGGCCCAAGACAGAGCCTTTTTGGTACTCCAACTGAGAGAGGCATAGGATCGCAAGATATGTTGTTAAAGGAAACTGAAAAAGAGCGGTTTGAGAGATATGAGGAAAACCAGGAGAGGGCTGTGTCTCGGATGAATGAATGTAGTAATTTTAGGAGGATAGGATGGTCGACTGTGTCAAAAGCAGCGGATAGGTCAAGAAGAATTAGTAAGGAGTAGTGGCCTTTTGCTTTAGCTGATAACAGGTCATTTGTGACTTTAGCAAGAGCAGTTTCTGTTGAGTGTTTAGGACGGAAACCAGATTGTAGTGGATCAAGTAAGGAGTTAGTTGTGAGAAACTGAGTTAGCCGATTACGGACCAGTCGTTCCAATAATTTTGAAGCAAAAGGAAGTAAGGAGACCAGTCAATAGTTAGCTATGTGTTTGATTATTCATAAAACTTATTTTTACACCACCTTGAATAGTCTTTCATGGACAGTAGAATACATCTAGTACAAAAGTTCAAATCCGAGTATAACATCTGCGTATCCAGCAAACTACTTTAGCCCAATCAATGCTGCTGTCCAGAACACATGTAGAGAAAGTAAACATCTAAGAAGGAATAATGCGTCCCATTGATATACTCTTTGTTATTTGAATTATCATCTGACAACTATTTAAAATTCAAAGGACAGGGGTGTCCATATCACTGTATGAACTATTAGTGTAACAGAGTTAAATAAAAAAATAAATAGTTTGCGAAGAAGGTGTCATGACTAATTAGCATAATTAATGTCACTTTAAAAAAAAACAAAAAAAAAAAACATTTTACACAGGGAAAAAAAAAAGTTAATTTTTAATGAAAGCTTTCAATAAACTCAAATGAAATAATCAACATACATTTTGAATTTGCTAAATTCTAAATCACATTCGGCTATATTACGAGTTTTGCGTTATGAGCGGCTCGAGACTAACTTGCAAGTTATTTCCTCCGCTCACCTCCCTATAGCGCTGCTATTACAGGTTTGCAAAAACCCGGTGTTAGCAGGCAATATGGCAGCGTTGAGCTCCATTCCGCACCCAAATACTAGCGCTGCTTTGAGCTGGTTTTACGTGCTCGTGCACGATTTCCCCATAGACATCAATGGGGAGAGCCAGCTAAAAAAAAATGCCTAACACCTGCAATAAATGAGTGTAAAGCTCTGTAACGCAGCCCGATTGATTCCTATGGGGAAAGAAAATGTATGTTTAAATACCCTAACATAAACCCCAAGTCTAAACACCCCTAATCTGCCGCCCCCGACCCCTATATTACACTTATTAACTCCTAATCTGTCGCCCCCGACATCGCCGCCACCTACCTACACTTATTAACCCCTAATCTGCCCCAATGTCGTCGCTACCTACATTACACTTATTAACTCCTAATCTGCAGCCCCCAATGTCGTCGCTACCTACCTACACTTATTAACCCCTAATCTGCCGCCCCCAATGTCGCCGCCACTATACTAAAGATATTAACCCCTAAACCTAACCCTAAGTCTAACCCTAAATAAAAATTACTATCATTAACTAAATCATTCCTATTTAAGACTAAATACTTACCTGTTAAATAAACCCTAAGCTAGCTACAATATAACTAATAGTCATATTGTAACTATCTTAGGTTTTATTTTTATTTCACAGGCAAGTTTGTATTTATTTTAACTAGGTAGACTAGTTAGTAAATAGTTATTAACTATTTACTAGCTACCTAGTTAAAATAAATACAAATGTACCTGTAAAATAAAACACTAACACCTAACCTTACACTACAATTAACTAAATTACAATAATTAAATATAATTAAC
Source organism: Bombina bombina (assembly GCF_027579735.1). Taxonomy (NCBI): domain Eukaryota; kingdom Metazoa; phylum Chordata; class Amphibia; order Anura; family Bombinatoridae; genus Bombina; species Bombina bombina. The sequence goes on along the minus strand of NC_069501.1, from coordinate 784,979,035 downwards.
TAAATTACAAAAAAATAAACACTAAATTACACAAAATAAAAAAGAAATTATCAAATATTTAAACTAATTACACCTAATCTAATAGCCCTATCAAAAAAAAAAGCCCCCAAAATAAAAAAAAACTATCCCAAACTAAACTGCCAATAGCCCTTAAAAGGGCCTTTTGTTGGGCATTACCCCAAAGAAATCAGCTCTTTTACCTGTAAAGAAAATACAAACAACCCCCCAACAGTAAAACCCACCACCCACACAACCAACCCCCCCCCAAATAAAATCCTATCTAAAAAACCTAAGCTCCCCATTGCCCTTAAAAGGGCATTTGGATGGGCATTTAGCTCTTTTTCAGCACAAACCCTAAGCTAAAAATAAACCCTTAAAAAAACCTAACACTAACCCCCGAAGATCCACTTACAGTTTTTGAAGACCGTACATCCAAGCGTCAAGAAGTGGTCCTCCAGACGGCATCTTCTATCTTCAACCTTCCGACGCGGAGCAGCTCTATCTTCAAGACATCCGGCGCGGAGCATCCTCTTCTTCCGACGGCTACTGAAGAATGAAGGTTCCTTTTATGGACGTCATCCAAGATGGCGTCCCTTGAATTCAGATTGGCTGATAGAATTCTATCAGCCAATCGGAATTAAAGTTGAAAAAATCCTTTTGGCTGATGCAATCAGCCAATAGGATTGAGCTTCAATCCTATTGGCTGATCCAATCAGCCAATAGGATTGAGCTTGCACTCTATTGGCTGATTGGAACAGCCAATAGAATGCAAGCTCAATCCTATTGGCTGATTGCATCAGACAATAGGATTTTTTCAACTTTAATTCCAATTGGCTGATAGAATTCTATCAGCCATTCAGAATTCAAGGGACGCCATCTTGGATGACGTCCATAAAAGGAACCTTCATTCTTCAGTAGCCGTTGGAAGAAGAGGATGCTCCGCACCGGATGTCTTGAAGATAAAGCCATCTAGAAAATGCTGTCTGGATGAAGACTTCTGGCCATCTGGAGGACCACTTCTTGCCGCTTGGATGAAGACTTCTCCCGGCTTTGTTGAGGATGGATGTCCGGTCTTCAAAAACTGTAAGTGGATCTTCGGGGGTTAGAGTTAGGTTTTTTTAAGGGTTTATTGGGTGGGTTTTTAGTTTAGGGTTTGGGCTGAAAAAGAGCTAAATTCCCTTTTAAGGGCAATGCCCATCCAAATGCCCTTTTCATGACAATGGGGAGCTTAGGTTTTTTGGATAGGATTTTATTTGGGAGGGTTGGTTGTGTGAGTGATGGATTTTACTGTTGGGGGTTGTTTGTCATTTTTTTTTACAGGTAAAAGAGCTGATTTCTTTGGGGCAATGCCCCGCAAAAGGCCCTTTTAAGGGCTATTGGCAGTTTAGTTTAGGCTAGGGGGGGTTTTTTTTGTTTTTTTTTTGGGGGGGGCTTTTTTATTTTGATAGGGCTATTAGATTAGGTGTAATTAGTTTAAATATTTGATAATTTCTTTTTTATTTTGTGTAATTTAGTGGGGGGTTTTGTAATTTAGTTAATTGTATTTAATTAATGTAATTTATTTAATTGTAGTGTAATGTAAGCTAGCTACAATGTAAATATTAGTTATATTGTAGCTAGCTTAGAGTTTATTTTACAGGTAAGTATTTAGTTTTAAATAGGAATTATTTAGTTAATGATAGTATTTTTTATTTAGATTTATTTTAATTATATTAAAGTTAGGGGTGTTAGGGTTAGACTTAGGGTTAGGTTTAGGGGTTAATAACTTTAGTATAGTGGCAGCGATTTTGGGGGCAGCAGATTAGGGGTTAATAACAGTAATGTAGGTTGTGGTGATGTTAGGGACCGCAGATTAAGGGTCAATAATATTTAACTAGTGTTTGCGATGCGGGAGTGCAACGGTTTAGGGGTTAATATGTTTAATATAGTGGCAGCAATGTCCGGTGCGGCAGATTAGGGGTTAATAATTTTATTTTAGTGTTTGCCATGTGGGAGGGCCTCGGTTTAGGGGTTAATAGGTAGTTTATGGGTGTTAGTGTACTTTGTAACACTTTAGTTATGAGTTTTATGTTACAGCTTTGTAGCGTAAAACCCATAACTACTGACTTTCAGTTCACGGTACGGATCTTGCAGTTAAGGGCTGTACCGCTCACTTTTTGGCCGGACAGGCAAACTCGTAATACCGGCACTATGGAAGTCCCATTGAAAAAGGACTTTTTGAAAGCTGCGGTAGTTACGTTGCATTACGGCCAAAAAAGTGTGCGCTGCAAGACTCGTAATAGTTTAAATTCTAAAGGTTGCTCCCACGTATTTCAGCACAAATCTTTGTAGTACAGGTTCTAGCAGTGAATGGGTCTTTACCAGGATATTTAAAAATCCTTCTAATAAGGGTAAGTAGCATAAGACTGGTAAAGCTCCGGGATCCCATTATCAGTTCAGTTTTATTTAAGGTTACTACAGAAGGTTGCAAAAGGTCCAGTTACAGAAAAAAAAAAAAAGATTTTATAGAAAGGTGCCGCCAAGCTGTCAAAAACAAAGACCATACACATTTTGTAAAAGAATAGTATAGGGACAGGGCTGGACATACTGTAATAAATAGCAGTGGGTGAAAGTTAGTACAATGATTGGACTAGTTAAATATTAGCCCTGGTGCATATTTAGAAACGACATACCACACATGCCCGTGTTCCGCAATAGTATCCAAACTATAACCAAGTGCCATAATGAAATATATATAAAATGTTCAATGATGAAATATGCCTGACCTGTTAAAATGTATCATACTCTCTACATTAAAAGTTGCAAGTATGCCAAATTAAAGGGTGTCAAGTAAACTGCGCTATAGATCAATGAATCAGATGAAATGGTGTATGGAATATCAGGTTACATAGAGGTAGTATTCCTGTGCCAGGAAATCAATTTTTGTTCCTTAAAAATTTAACAGGGACACAAGAATAACAGAATGTGTGTCATATTATTACTAAAGTTTTGCTTATCTGATATCATTAAAGAGCAGATTTTGTGTGTGTGTGTGTGTGCGCGAATGTATACATATACATACATACACACTATATATATATATATATATATATATAGAGATAGATAGATAGATAGATAGATAGATAAAATAACTCATTGTGTAGCTCATTAACAAATCTAGACAGGCCAGAAGGCTGTTTTTTCCCACAGAAAACCTCTGGAATACATTGTTTCCCATGCAGCAAAGGATTCTGGGTAAGATATGCAAATTAAGTTCACAATGACACACCTTTTTACTTCAAGTCTGCTTTTTCAGCAGATTCCCTTAACGCCAAAGCATTGCTGTTCACACAGCTTATAAGCCTAGCTACGGTTAGTGCAGTGATTCATAACCATCCCAGGACAGACTGTTTCGTAGTTATTGCTACTCATCAGCTGGGAGAAGGTTTGAATCACTGCTGGGTGAAGTTGATTTCGGACAAAATACAACAATATTTAAAATTAGGGGGAGGTAAAAGGCGAGTTTAAAATCCTCCACTACGCACAAAATATAGAGAAAATAACTCATTGTGTAGCTCATTAACAAATCTAGACAGGCCAGAAAGCTGTTTTTTTCCCACAGCAGTGATTTTCCATCAGCAGTGATTCAAACCTTCTCCCAGCTGATGAGTAGCAATAACTACACTGTCCTGGGATGGTTATGAATCACTGCCCTAACCCTAGCTAAGCTTATAAGCTGTGTAAACAGCGATGCTTTGGCATTAAGGCAATCTGCTGAAAAGCAGACTTGAAGTAAAAATGTGTGTCATTGTGAACCTAATATATATATATATATAAATACACACATATACAGGGAGTGCAGAATTATTAGGCAAAAGAGTATTTTGACCACATCATCCTCTTTATGCATGTTGTCTTACTCCAAGCTGTATAGGCTCGAAAGCCTACTACCAATTAAGCATATTAGGTGATGCATCTCTGTAATGAGAAGGGGTGTGGTCTAATGACATCAACACCCTATATCAGGTGTGCATAATTATTAGGCAACTTCCTTT